>NW_028257151.1:0-246079 GCF_035046125.1 Drosophila serrata
TACTGTTAAAAAAAAATTATCAAATAAAAATATCGATTTTAGGAATCTTGCAGCGGAAAATATAATTTTTAACAGTGAAGGAGCCATTTCCGACCCTATAAATTTTATATATTCTTGATCAGCATTAACAGGCGAATCGTTCAGGTAGCAAAACAGACATTTCCAATTTTTTGAAAAAAATTCAAGGGGTTACATCGTTAAACTTGTAAAAAATCTAAAATCAAAAAATAACTCCTTCTCTTTGTTTTCAACTTCTGACTTATGGTGCAATATCATTTTTGTTTATCGATTTTAACTATATTTTTATATGCAAATTTTGTCGACAAATCAGTGTTTCAAGATTCTGACTAAATTTAAAATACGCTTCCAAAGGGTTTAGATACCTGTAGAACACGTACTTTTTTAGAGAATTTAAAATTAATTAGCATAAAATATAAATTAAAATTTTTGGTATAATACTCGAATAATTGATTTAGATGAAACAATCTATGTTGAAAGATCTCTGGATCTTTAGAGTACTTAAAACACTTAAAAATGTGTCTTAAAAAATGTCATAAATATGTTTATCTAATAATAGACTTTATTTTTAATGATGTAAAATGTCTTTTAGCTTAATTTTTCTTACCATTTTTACCATTTGTTACCATTTATTAAAAAAAACTTAAAGATTTCACTACCAAATTTTAATAAACATATTAATATCTCGATTTTCCTGATCATTTGATTAACAAATATAAGCAATAATAAACCATCTCTTGAAACCTCTTTCTTTATTAATAACCTCCTTTTTTCCTCACTTCTTCTTGCAGTGCTTCCCGACTCCACGGCCAGTGATCTGGATCAGCACCTGAGCAGCCTGGTTGGCTCCACCAGTGGCCAGATGACGCACCACAGCCTGCTGGGAGCCACCGGCCAGACCTCCATCTCATCGACGGTCAACGGGGCGAGCAGTGCGGGTGGTGCCGGTGGTGCTGCCGCCGGTGGTGGCAATGGCACTAGCGGCGGTGGTGGAAGCGGTGGTGCCGGTAACTCCATCCTGGTGCCACGCTATCATACGAATGCGAGCAATGAATATAATGTTCACTCCAGCCAGAATGGTCCACGCAGCCTGAGTGACAGCTCCCAGGCGGAGTCACCGGTCCAGGAGGATCTTCTGTCCACCAATACACCGAATCTGGGCAGCACTGCGGCGGCCAATGGTGGTGCGGCGAATGCCGGCGGTGGTGGCGGTGGAGGCGGTGGATCGGCGACATCTGCTGCCGCAGCGGCGGTCACTGGGTCCTCGGTGGGTGTGGTTGGTAATCCCGCCATGCTGGGCTCTAATCAGAATTTCCCCGGGATTGTCAATCAGGCGCAGCATGCCTCTGCCTCGGCCTATGGCGGTGGAGCTGGCGTGGGCGTGGGCGTGGGCGTTGGTGTGGGCGTGGGTGGAGGTCATGGTAGTGCAGCGGCTGCCGCTGCCGGATGCAATGGTTCCCTATATCCGGTTCTGCCCGCCAGTTTGCTCTACTCTCAGCTATATACCGCGGCCAATCAATCGGCCCATGGCTTCCACTCACACACACTGCCCGGTCATGCCTCGCATTCGCCCAACTCCTCGGTTCACGGCGAACTCCAGAGCGTTATGGATCACATCAGCAATGTGGGTGTCCGTCAGCAGCATAACATCATGACCGGCGGTGGAGTGACCCATCCGGGTGACCTCACACTGATCGGTAATTGTGGCGCCTCTGTGAGGAATATCGAGGATGGGAACAGCAATCGGCAGGTGGCCGCCTTGGCCGCCCATCGGGGCCACCATAATCCCACCGACAATGGGGGCAGCGTCTGGCGGCCCTATTGAGGTCAGGTGCTGTGGTGCGGCTCGGCGGTTCTATAGTGCGAGGGGGTCGGGCCGCAGCACGAGGGGCAAGGGGGCGTGGCAGGAATGGGAGCGGGTGCTGGAACAGGGACGGGGACGGGGATGGGGACAGGGACGGGAACGGTAACGGGAACGGGAACGGGGGTGGGGTTAAATGGGGGCATAAATGGCTGCTTTGGCGGCTTTTGATCTGTGTAAATATATATAGAAGGGGAGGAAAATGGTGCTCATTTTTGAGGTATTCGGAGATCAACTACTGGAGATCAACTGTGGAATTTTCAAGAAAACATATATTTCAATTAAGTTTTCTAAGAGCTTTATTTAGAAATTGTAACTATATTTAAAAAAATAGTTCGATTGAGTTGTTAAAAATAATTATTTTGATGTCTAAAAGTATTCAAAAGAAATAGATAAACAAATGTCACTAAAAAATAAATATTCTTATAAAGTTGAAGCCCAATTTTTTAAAACATTGTTCTATTTCTTAAAACAATTGTTTTGATTTCAAAAATTAAGTCACGAATTCTTTAAAGTGAACTTTTTCAATTATTGTAAAATTTAAAAATATTTTTAAAATATTTCATTTCGATATCTCAAGGTATAATCAAACCATTAAATACATCAAATTTATATTGTTTGTGCACAATTCACTAAAATTGTTTTTTATTCCGATTTCCACCAAAAATTAACTTTAATATTACAGTTCTCCATAAAATGAGCCCCAAAGAAAGAAGTATTTTGTATATAAAAAAGGGTGTAATAGAAACCTCTAGGGATTGGAAAAGCTTAATGTCTAAAAACAGGAATAAAACCTAGAAATATATTCTGTGCAATACAATGAAAATGTGTGTAGCTTGTATATAGTATTAGCAACAAAATATTTCTTGAAAATCGCATAAGCAACTGAAAAGCAGTTATTGAATCCCTAGAGAATTGTGTGACACCCTCGAAAAAAAACTATTTTTTTCGGTGTTTTTTTTTTTAATAAATATTTAGACATAAAAAACTAACAAAAAATGATAAACTTTTAGTAGAATTTGTTGGAGTTCTCAAGGATCTCCGTAGCGTATAGTTAAATAAAGCAAAAGATAACTAGAAAATAAGCAAGAACACAAAAATATTTAGCAAATTTTGAGAGCAGAAATATGTTGGGGTTCCATTTGGAAACAACATTCTGTGGATTTTAAAGAAACACAAAAAACACACACAGATTAACATTGAAATTAGTATCCTTTTTTTTGTGCAATTTTTTTCCAGGCCCGTGGTAAGCCCGAGCCATAAAACTAGTCATAGTAGAGATAAGTCCACATACAATACCAAATAACAAAAAATACCAGCACATTTTCAACAAATTATATAGTACTTAGCAACTTGAAACTAGTCGTAAAAAAAAAAAAACATTGTGAAGCCAAAGTCAAGATGATTTTTTGTGATTTTTCTCCTGTTTTACTGTAAGATACGAGGACGAAATGATATGGTTATTTGTGGGGTTTATAGCAGGGATATCTGGGGTGATTTAATTAGAGCCGATGTATGTCTGAGTTCCTAAGTCGTAATCCATGTTCGTGAATTTGTTTACTGTTCATTTCATGTGCTTCGATTTGCGTGTACTTTAAATGTGTATAAACAATGTGCAATCTAAGCTAACCCAAAGCCCAACATATATATAAATATATATAAATATAAATATAAATATTAATAAGCTTCTAACGAGATATATCTGTACACTAAATGGTTAACCGCACACACCAGCAGCCACAATATATGACACTTGGAAACTTAAATTGTAATTATTTTTTTGTCTATTTTTTTTGTTAGCTCGTAAGTGGTAAAAAGAAAAAACAAAAACAAAAGGATAGTGAACAGCAATTTAAATTCCAACACGCACACGGGGAAGGAGGTGGATCAGAAAATACACATAATTATACTATGCAAATGGTAAATAGGGTTAAGCAATCGGTTGGAAATGTCCAAGATAGCACATTCTTTAAATACATAAATATATATAAAAAAACATATATAGATAAAAACACACTAACTAACAGAATCGATGTAAAAATCGTATTTGATGTATACCACAAGGAACGGAAGCGCAAAGTAAATATCGAAACTATGTGTATAATCTAGCCAAGATCCCCCCATATATGAATAAATAAAAGAATATAAAATAAACAAAAGAAAAACCAGTTCTTTGTAATAAAATAAATAAATGTAATTACAGATTTTATTTGAAAACACACACACACAAACTAAAGTGAAATGAAAACCAAAAGAAGATCTAAATGAAACTTCAATTCAACGATTATATTAAATAAAATTATGAAAATTAATAACATAATATAAACTATGGATTTTATTTATTTGGAGGAGGGTTGTTATTTTCAGCTAATTTAGGAATTTCCAATTTATTATTTTCCATGGAAAATAAAGGTAAATATTACATATACGCCCCATAACAAAATAATGGAAAAGCATATGTTATTTATTTACTAAAAATGTAGGAAAATCTAAAGGTTGCAACAAATTATATATATACAAAATAATATATTTTAAAACGGAAGTGTAAAATATATTATATAGAATAGAAATATAAAGCATAGAAATTACTGCAGAACAAAACGAAGAAGAAGGAAAGGAAATGGAAACCAAGTTCGGTATATTGTAAAAGTGCTTATGGAATATAATTTATAGAACTTATAGAAATATAATATATTCTATATGCCGTTTTATAATATATTGAATTTTGAACCATTTCCTTTTTTTATCTTCCACGATTTGCTCTTTAAAAACTTTTACGACTCCATTGGGTGCCATTGGCAGGGCAAAACTTATGGCTCTTCCAGGATATTGCCTTTCGCCCTTCTTATATATGTGTAAATATATGTATATATTTATATGTGTTTATGTATATATCCCTTCTAAACCTTCTCGTTCTAATGCCATCTCAGTGTGGTTTTTGAATTTGGCGGGCCAACGTAATTTTCTGCTCAATTTATTTCACATTGTGGCATCCAATTAAGCTGCAAACCAGCAGCCGAGCAATCCAACCAGAACTGGCAGAAACCGAGGAGTCCGACGAAATCTCACCTGGCCTTACACTGAACGAAAAATAACTAAAGAAATATAATATAATATCTAAACTTTTCATGGAGTAAAGATAAAAAAAAAAGGTATCCACCTTTTTATGGTTGTTTTAAGTAATATACAAATAAGAATAACTGAACAAGACATTTAAAAATAATGATAGAGATAATTAAGAAATATTTAAAATATTTATTTAATTTTTCTGTTAAGTAATTTAAAAATATATCAAATTAAGATGCCTACTTTCTTTCTCTGTCCACATATATGGCTATAAAAATACGGTCAACTACAAGATGGAGGGCGGGAGTACTGCTCGGGTCGGAGGGGTCTCGGGGGCGCTAGACGGTTTGGAAAAGCGGAAAAGTGGAAAATCCAAAGCATCGGGACGCGAAGCGTAACAAATGAGTGGGGAGCACAGGCGAGCAGAGGAAGCGGAATAACCGCAAAAAGGTAGCCAACAGACGGGGGGCGCTAAAAGGACCCAGGATTAAGCACCAGATAAATAAGAGATCGATATCTCAGGGATATAAGGGAGAGAGAGCGCTAAAAAATATAGGGAAGAGGTCCTGGCACAGAAAAAAAGGACGGGACGAAGCGCTGGGAAAATACAAAAACAAAAAAAGAAACTTTTTAATTATTTCCATGCCGAAGATGTTTCGCATAACAAATTAGCTACCCAGCAAGTATGCAGTCGAGTGTGTGTGTGAGTGTAAGTAATTAAAAATTCTACCCATTACTTGCGATGCTTGGTAAAATTTCAAACAAACACCAAGACACATACACACATGGGGCATTTGTAAAGACACTGAGGAAATAAATGGAATTAAAGAAATATTAAGGAGTAAATTAATGATTAAGGAACAATTCGTAAAACTTATAAAGGGGAAATTAAATTGTTTTATATGGTAAATATATCTAAAAGGACTTAATTTATATATTTTTAAATTAATTTATGCCTTTATTTTAAGCTTTTATTTAGTGAATTTCTCTTACTGCAGCTAAGCGCTAGAGGAAACCACTTGAGACGCTGATTTAGCCTCTCAACGGGCATTCTTTCACCACCCCCACAAAAACCCCACTTCCTGCCATTGGAGCGTGCCTCGCCTCGCATATTAACACGTTTCATATGGGTTAAATCCCCTGGCGACCATCAGCAGCAATGGGTTAAGAAGGGCGCCAAGGACCCCGCCTTCCACACTCGAGATGAGCCAAGATGATGCCTTGAGTGGAGTGGAGTGGAGTGGAGTGATGATGCGCAACTTGGAGTGGAAGTTGAGTGCTGAGTGCTGAGTGGAGTGGCATGGAGTCCTGTTGCATGTTTCCTTGTGTCTTACAAAACAAAAAAATTTAATTTTTCTTATTAGCCTGGCGCTGTCTTTTTAGCGGAGGCCTTAATTAAGGTGATAAACAAGCAAACCGAATTATATCACTCACAATGGGAAAGAAGATGAGTTTGGATGAGATGCAAAGTCCTCATAAAAGTTAAAAACGTGTCGAGGGATATCACAGGATATGCCAAAGAGGGCGGCTTAAGGAGTTGTGCTTTAAAAACTATGAGAATATTATATAGAAATTAAGTAGAATATTTTTAAGGTTGCTTATTGGTAGCTCTCTAAATTAATAGGAAACTATTATGGCTTGAAAAGTTGAACACTTAAATTGAAACTGAACCGCAATTATATTGTCTTTTTAAGCCACATATTAAATTGTTTTCAGAAACTTTATAAAGAATTTTTTAATGTTAAATTGTCTTATAAACTTTATCTAGAGTTTTTAAGTATTAAATTGTCTTAAAAACTATATCTGGTGTTTTTGAAACAATTTATTATGTGCTTTAAATAATGCAAAACATTTTTTAGTACCGTATTCAGTTTAATTAAATAAAGTTTTTACCAAAAAAAAAATATATATATATATCGTATAAATCTTATGTATTATAAGTAATTAGTTTATTCTTAATCTAAATAGTTTATAAAAAAGTAGTTTTAAGCTTAACAAGACCTTAAATTTTCAGTTTTCTCAAAACCACCCTCGCTGGGCATCTCTTTTATGGGCTCACTCATAATGGAAATAATCTTTTGAGCTCGCTTCATTTGCTTCGCATGTGAAAGTCAAAACTTTCGCCGAATAAACCCCTTGCTCTTTCCCCCATTTCTCCCTGCTAATTCTCAATTATGCATGAGTGTGTGTATGCATATGGGTGTATATTTGATTACGATGCCAATTAGAGAGTGGCATAAAGGTGGCCCTTTTTTACTTGTCCTTCAACCGGAAGGAAGTTGCCTTAATTAGCCGGGCTTCCCAAAGAGAGGGAGAGAATGAAACTTTCCAATTATGAAATTTTATAATATATATGTGTATATATTATTTTTTAACCAACTGAAGTTAAGGTGGCTGGCTTTGGTTATCCCACTCCTTGGCCATTATCCTGTAGCGTGACCATTAAAATAATGCAGTGATTTCCTGAGGTCAGCAGAGAATTATGCAGATATACAATATCTGACTGTGAATCCCTAAAACTCCTTTGAAAATCTGTTGCTTTTACTCGTGCAAATATTTAACGGCTGCTACATTTTTGCACCTTTTGCACACGGAAAAACGGAAGGTATGAAAACATTCTTCGTTGCGGTTTCCCCATTGTTGTTTTCAATTTTTTGTTCAGTTTTTTTGTTCAGTTTTTTTGTTCATTTCTTTTTTTTTTTCTTTTTTGTACTGTTTGCCTACTTTTGTTTTGTTTGTTTGTTTCGACATTTTCCGCTTTTCCGCTGGCGTTGCACATTTTTGGCATTCGCGCTTTGACAGGGTAAAAAGGCACCGATCCCCCCCGGGTTTCGCATCCCGAACACCTATGCTCAGGCTCCTCCGCATTATATTTGTTTGGCCCGGCCGACTGTGAATTTCCCATCCAATTTGCTTTCATTTTCCAACTGCTCTCCACTCCCCCCTTTGTTTGGGGATGCTGCTCTCTCTCTGCTGCATTGGGTTTCTGGTCAGCGGCAATGGAATGCAGTTCCTCGGAGTTCCACAGTGTTCGCCGGATGTGCAAGGGATCTGGGGGTCAAAAGGTCAGGGGACAGATGCATTACGATTTCGTCTTCTTGAGTATAAATGGAAAGGAATAGATTGTTGGAAAATTTATTAAATAAAGTGAAGAATAATTAAACTTTACTATTAATATTCAATATGAAATACTTGGTGTGTGGTTAATACACATTTTGCCCAACCAAATACTTCAGACTGATGCAAAAGTTTTAATAAGAAAACTCAGCAAAAAGGTTTTAAGGAAAATATCGCCCTTTAGATCTACATTTTTCTCTCGACATCGACTTTTCAAGGCCTTCACGTCATTTAGGAAAGTCTCTGAGTTTTCAGTGAATTGGTTAAGTATTAGTGGCCCCATACACACACTTGGGTCTACAGAATATGGCTGTTTCTATACTATCCATAAAAGTGTGCCACGTATTTTCACTTCCGGCTGCTTTTAATTCAGCCTAAAAGATGCAATGTTTTATAGCCAGACTTTCGCGGGGCAAAATAATTGCCTCGATATTAAATGTTAGCATACTGTTTTGGGCTGCCGATCGAAGCTGCACGACCTTAGAAAAATTAAAAGGCATTTGGCATGGCGAAAATGAGCAACCATTTAATATTAATTTAAATTTGGACCTTTACTTATATGGCGGTGGCCCCCAACCACACACTCGGAGTTACAGAATATGGCTGTGGCTACACTATTCATGAAAGTATGCCACGCATTTTCACTTCCGGCTGCTATTAATTCAGCCTAAAAGATGCGAAGTTTTAAAGACAGACAGTTCGTAATTTTAGCAAATTGTTTTTCATTGCATTCTTTCGCGGGGCCAAATAATTGCCTCAATATTAAATATTAGCATACTGTTTTGGGCTGCCGATCGCAGCTGCACGACCTTTGGAAAATTAAAAGGCAGACTCGAGCACTATATTTACATTTTGCATGGCGGAAATGATCGTCATTTTAAATTTTAAATTAATATTGATCGTTTTACTGACGTGGCGGCAACTGATCCACTATTTAAATTCAATATATGGCGGGTATTGATGGCCCATATAAATTTAAAATTCCAAATTGGAAGTTATATTAAAACGTTTAGCGTCTATTGTTATTGTAAATTGTAGATGTCTTTAAAGAGTGTAAAAGAAAAGTTTTCATTGTTTTTAAAGAGTTTTTGTTGTAAAAGAGACGTTTTTATTATTTTTATAGGGTTTTTGTTGTA
Organism: Drosophila serrata; assembly: GCF_035046125.1. Classification (NCBI taxonomy): domain Eukaryota; kingdom Metazoa; phylum Arthropoda; class Insecta; order Diptera; family Drosophilidae; genus Drosophila; species Drosophila serrata. The sequence goes on from NW_028257151.1 coordinate 9,199, forward strand.
ATAAAGCTGTTTTTATTGTTTTTAAAGATATTTTGTTGTATAGGAGAAGTTTTTGGTGTTTTTAAAGAGTTTTTGTTGTAAAAGATACGTTTTTACTATTTTTAAAGGGTTTTTGTTGTAAAAAAGACGTTTTTATTGTTTTTAAAGATTTTTTGTTGTCAAAGAGATGTTTTTATTGTTTTTAAAGAACTTTTGTTGTAAAAGAGACGTTTTTATTGTTTTTGACGAGTTTTTGTTGTAAAATAGATATTTTTATTGTTTTTAAAGAGTTTTTGTTGTAGAAAAGATGTTGATGTTTATGTTGTTGTAGTTGTAGTAGCAGTTGTTGTTGTTGTTCTTGTTGTTGTTGTTGTTGTTGTTGTTGTTGTTGTTGTTGTTGTTGTTGTTGTTGTTGTTGTTGTTGTTGTTGTTGTTGTTGTTGTTGTTGTTGTTGTTGTTGTTATTGTTGTTGTTATGTTGTTGTTGTTGTTGTTGTTGTTGTTGTTGTTGTTGTTGTTGTTGTTGTTGTTGTTGTTGTTGTTGTTGTTGTTGTTGTTGTTGTTGTTATTGTTCATGTTGATGTTGTTGTTGTTGTACATCCTGTGTAAATCGTGTGGTTGTGTGTTGCAAAACCAAGCCTTTGATGTGCTCGATTTCGCTTAATTTTCGATCTGAAATACCAGGCGAACAGAAAGCAGCAGCAAGCAAATTGAATTTTCTGCAAAATCATTTTTCACCCTAAAAGCATGCTACACCGCACCCTAGAAGAATGCTACACTTTTTATTCAATTGCCTACTTTTGCATATTTTTCGCATTGCATGCTTTTGGGAGCACGGTGTAGCATACTTCTAGGATGAAAAATGATTTTGCAGAAAATTAAATTTGCTTTCTGCTGCTTTCTGTTCGCCTGGTATTTCAGATCGAAAATTAAGCGAAATCGAGCACATCGAAGGCTTGGTTTTGCAACACACAACCGCACGATTTACACAGGATGTACAACAACAACAACACACATTACAAGAACCACAACAACAACAACAACAACAACAACAACAACAAAAACAAAAACAATAACGAACTTTTACAACAAAAACAGTGTAAAACTCAAAATTTGAATAGCTCATAACTCAGCCAAAAATGCTTTAATTTGAATTCGGAAAACGGTACTACGTTTGCTTTTATTAGGTTAATCTATCTGCATATTAAAACAACAACTACAAAAAAAAAACAACAGGAACTACAAAAACAACAAAATTAAATGAATTTGCATCGAAATCGGGTGGGACCAGCTCATTTTTCACTACTTTTGAAATAGGTGAGACCATATCATAAATAACAGCGTTATCGTCATCGAAATTTGTCGCTTTATTTACGTGGCGGTAACTGATCGACTATTTAAATTCAAATTCAGATTTTTCGGTTAAGTGATAGGGCGGCTACTGATAGCATATTTGAATTTAAATTTAAATTTGGCAGTTAAATTAATATATTTCTTGTATTTTGTTGTTGTAAGTTGTAAATTGTTGTTGTTGCTAAAGAGCTGTTGTTGTAAAAGAGAAGTTGTTGTTGTTGTATGCAAAAACAAGGCTTTGATCTCGATATTTTTAGTACAAAATCAAACATTTCTGGATCTGAAGTACCAGGCGAAAAGAAACCGAAGAAGGCAGATTAATTTTAGTGCAGAGGGTGTGATATTAGAATTGTAGATCTAGCTAACTAATAATAATAATAAATAACTAATTTGGGTTTTCTAGGCGGAAATTTATAGTCGTTTTAAATTTGAATTCCAATTTACCATTTAAAAATTTGGCTGTTTTCTTATTTGGCGGCCACTGAATTAAATTAATACTGCCTAAAAATGTATTTTCTCTATTTCTTAAACTTCTTATTGGTCTCAGAAAAAAAATAGATAACAAATTGCGCGTTCACAAAGTGTTAGATATCCAGTCTATAAATTTTTTGCTTTGCAGTTCTTATACCTCCTTTAATTTATATTAATTCATATTTATGTCCAAATGAATAGGGAATATCTGCGGCCAAGTATATATAACATATTAATAATAATAATAATACATATATAAATCTGGTCACAATCAACTAGCTCCCGAGACCGTGTATCTTCTCTTCCAAAAACGTCGACCGAAAGAGCCAAATCACATTACCAGCAGCGGATAAAGGATACGGAGGGACATGTGCACAGGGCGGAAATAAGAGATCCTGAATAATTTAATATAATATAATATAATAAAGATTCGATTAATAAAACATTATTATAAATATATATGTTGTATTGCAGGGTTGTTTAATATGACTTTTAAAAATTTATCCCTTCCCTTTATTCAAGCTCTAAAGTTCTAAGACGCAAGTACAAGTAAATTGCCAAATATTAATTCCAAACTCATAAAATTTGTTTAAATAATTTTAGATTCTGAACTAAAAATTAAATATGTACAAATCACATATAAAAATATACATTTTTTAAGGAATTGCCAGTAGTTTTGTTTTTAAATGTAATTTAAAATAAATATTGTGACGATCAAAGTATAGGTATATGAAACTTAATTTAAAGCAGCTCTTTAAGAGGTTTTCAATCAATAGGTGGAAAACCTCAATGATCATATGATATACAATTTTATAAATAACTTGGCTTTAGTTTTTGATTTAAAATTCTTTTTACTCACTTCTAAAGAAATTCCAACACCCATTTTCTCGCCGTGTGACAGGCTGGACATTGTCGGATGGCGGTTTAAAACTGTCAGGCAAATCAAACTCAAACTGAACTCTTAACGATTCGAGCACGTATTCAATATGGTTTGTTATGGGTAACGCTAAAGCCCCCCAAAAAATGTGGGGGCGTTTTGCGGATGGATATATGGGAAGGGGGGCGTGGCATAGACTACATTTCGAGTTTTGGTTTTTGGTTGGGTTTTTGTGTGTCGTGCACGGTACGGTACGGAACGGTACGGTTCGAAATGCCGAATATTGATTTGAATCAATTAATTCGTGCGGTTGTCGCTGGAATTACTCCCTCGAATCTAATTAATTTTAATGCACGACTACACGCATGGTTTAGAAAGAGAGAGGCTCTGGCATAGTGGGAGTGAGTAAGAGCGAGACAAACAGGAGGCGACACTTTGCCAACATTTTAGGCGCAAAAGCTGGAAAATTTATATTGAAGTCGAATTATGCAATTTGCTACTAAATTGATTGCATTTGCAGAGCTCCGTCTCGTTTCCTCTACACGGATAGAGTGAGAGAGGTGGAGACAAGACCGGAAATAGAAGAGAGGGATAGAAATATATACGCTTTACCATGTGTGTGTGTGTGCCAGCCCGAATATCCTTTCAAAAATTATAAATAAATAACACACCAAAATTCGTAGGCATCGGTCGAGTTCAGATAACATTTTGTTTTGCGGTTTTTGAAAATGACTAACAATTTAGCATGTCTAATTTCTTTAAAGCAAATTAAAAATCTAAACTGAAAACTAAATCTTTGGTTTATATCTGTTGATTTGGTTGGGAAAGCTAACGCCACAGAAAATCATTTGAAATAAATGAAGCCAAGAAAAATTAGCTTTAAAAGGAGAAATCAGGCAGGTTTTCATTTATTTTAAATAACTTGCTTAATCCTTTGCTTTGTAGTTATTTATTTATCGTTTGATTTATATACATAAATAGAAGAATATAAAAATATATAAATAAATATACATGAATGGAAGAATATATAAATATACAAATAAATACAATAAATTCCTAGTATAACAAGGTTAATATAGAATTAATAATGTATTCAGCTGTCTTTTCCTTTTGCTTCATAATAAAATATTCTCATAAAAATAATAAACATAAATAAGAATTCATAACAAATATAGTCACTTATCCATGCTTTTGAAAATGAATTATGTTTTAAACAAATATATAAAAGTAAGTGTACATAATTAAAAATTTACCAAGCTCCTAAATAAAATATCATAACTTCACCAACTCAATCCGTAAAGAATTGCCTAGCTGCCATAATAATTTCTCTCTCATTCTAAAATCAGATTTAATTTGTATTATTATTTTTTTTTTTTTGTGTAGTCTCAATTGGAGAAAATAAAATCATATTTCATATTTAATAAAATGCATTCGCACGCATTATTATATTCATTATATGCCAACATATTTGTATTATTTGCTGGCCAAAAGCGGCGGCAACAACAATGGCAAACAGCGACAAAACTCAAACATTCAGCTATTCAAAAGAGAACCCCCCTAAACCCCACCCAATTTCCCTACCCCGGCCCCTTAAGCTAACACCCATTTTCACCTAGAAGGGCCCCCACCATTTTTCGGGGGAAAATACAAAGAGCGAAACGCGTTTACCACACAAAAGGCCAACGCACAAACAGCAGTGTGTATATATAAATAAATATATATATATAAATTTATAGTGACAGTGGTCAGTGGAAACTTTGAATTTGATAATAAAATAATTAGGTTCCATTAGGATATATTTGTAAAATATTTATGTATATTATTAAGAATCTAACTAATTCGAAGCGAGATACATGCATTGTTAAACAAACTTATCAATTTGTGATTTCATCGTTTTTAAATTATAAATATAATGGCATAAGTTAATAAATAAATGTATTATATATTTATAAATAGGGAAATGTATATTCTTTGTTTTAAATAATAATTAAAATAATTTAAAATATCAAACTAATACATAATAACTAAATAAATGAAATAGACTTGCTAATTGTAATTATCACAGTAGTCAATGTGCTTGCGTTTACAAACATGGAATATATGTATAAATATATTATATATAGAAACATATATATATATATGCTGACCAAAACAAATATTGTTTTGGCCATGTTTTTGAGGCACACACACGCACACACACACACACACATAAGCACACACCGACAATGTCCTGGGCGAGAAATGATTTTGATTTTGATTTTTCGGCAATTGCAATATAAATGCGATCATTTTAAAACAAAATGGCGTCCGCAACAACAGCGCACGCAACGAAATTTTAATGTATGATATGATTTGAATAAAATTCTGGCCTCCCCGCCTAACCCTCTTTAACCCACAATAACCCACCTCTTTAACCCCCTTGGCTCTTCCGTCTCTGCCGGTCCAACAAAATGATTTGAAATCGTTTTGTGGTTTTTACGAGTTGCAAATCATTTTAATTAAAATATCAAAATTAGAAAATGGAAAATGATTACATTATTCATTAGTTTTCATTACGCATGTTTATTTATTAGCAACAACAGCGGCTGCATGAGCAGCATGACAAGGATATCTATCAGTGACACCGAATGCAGATGGTTCTACATAAGGGGTTTCTTTGGAGTTATTTAAAGTCTCTTAAGGTTTCTGGTTGTGTTAATTAAATGTGTTTAATTATTAACACTTTTTTTTACTTTTAAATTACTTAATAACTACAATTTAATAATAAGTTCATTTTTTAAGAAATGTTTTTAAAAACGTCTACTAACTAAATTTTCTTTGCGATATATTTAAAAGCGGATAAAAGAAGGGTAGAACATTTATTAAAATATAAAAAATAATCTAAAACTAAGAAAAATAAATATTTGATAAATTATTCCAAAACTAACATGACTTTTTAAATAAATTATATAGATTTTAAAGTATTATCATAAGAATATAATTAGAACTCTTCCTATCCTTTCGTCTGAGTTTAGGTCTCCTGGCTCCATCTGTCGGCTGAGGGTCCTTTGAAAGCATTATAAAAAAGAAAATTGCTACAAGTAGGAAAAAATTTGTAGTAAGCACACAAAGCTTGCGAAAGTTTCCTCAAGAAAAATGCCGGCTCGCAAGGAAATTGCCAGCGGAAGTATCCAGTCACAAGGAACTTCGGGGTGGCGTCTTAAGGATACACTCGCAGTGTGTGTAAGTGGGGCTGTGTGTCCTAGAGTGTATGTGTGTGTGAGTCTGCGCAGAAGAAGGAACCTTAGACATTAACCCCCTTTTGGGTAGAGTCCTTCAAGTGAAAGTCCAAAATTTTCAAGACGCCTTGCAAGTTCCTTGGCGCCCAACGAGAGGCCCGCGCGCGTTTTTTTTTCCTTCGAGTCCTTGGGTAACGGTAACTTGACTTCATTTTTTTCAGGACACGGCTTCGGCGCTAAGACGGCAGATGGCGCCAGGGCCAAAAGCTTTTGCATTTCGTGCAGGATTTTTCTTATTTCTTATTTATTTTTGATCTTACGAGGGAAATGATGGATAATTCTTTATTGATGGCTGCCATCAATGAATCGGTGGCACACACACTGGCATACGACACCAACACTTACGCAGTCGCACTTTCAACAAGGGAAGGTCCTTGCTCACACACACACACATGCAAGGAGAGCAGGGAAGCGTAAGGCATTTCGACCAATTATAAGTTGCGGTTAACCGCAACATTTATTCAAGAAAATGTTCGGCACATGCCCCGCAGTGAGTGCGAGCGAGATGGGGCTAAGGACGAGGAATACCCATTGGCAGGACCTTTTACTCCACAGGATAACGGGGTGGCAGGAGGCAGGAGTGTGACGGGTGGCTTCTGGCAGGTGGTGGGTGCTACCCAAAGAAGGATGTCGGCAAGTGGTGAAATGTCAAGAATTCCTTTCCCTCCTTTTGGGGTTCTTTTCTGCAGATTTCACTGTGTTTTTTATTTTGTGTATTTTCCATTTTTGCTTCTTTCCGAAGGGTAAAATATGAGCAGGGATTATGATGTTTGCGGTCACAAAAAATATATAAAAATAAATGGCGAAAGTTGTCTACATTTCACTATGATGTGCATTATCTAGTGTCTGTATCATAGAATCAACAACTTAAAGGAAGGATAACGTTTTAACTGGAATTTATCACCATTTTAATAAAAGTTTTACTTTTAGTATTTCTTACAGTTTATATTTTATGCATTTTTGTATTATTTTTAATGATTTAATACTTACTTAAAGAAGACTAGAAACAGGACATTTTGATTAATACTCAATTGGAATTTTATTATTTACTTGATAATAAGAATTATAAGCAAATAGAACCATAAAAGTAAATATATACAAATATATTTAAATGTTATATATCTATGTAAAGTTATTTTTATGAATTATTATTATGATATGTTATTATTAGATTAAAGTGAATCTATGCAACCTTGCTTCTATATTTATTAACAAATAAAGTACTTCGATTTAAGCAGACTCAAGATACTATTATATCCACTTATGTATGTAGAATCGAGCTCATTTTTTTTATCTTAAAAGTTATTTTAGTTTTTAATATTATATCTTTTATTTATTATTGTATACAATATTATTTTATACATTTTGTTTAAGTATTATTTAAACTCTTTTAATCTTAACTTTGACTATTTTTTTGTCACATTACTGACTATATATAATATAGGAATAGGAATATATAAATCCCTCGCTCATCAGGTTATCTCCTGAGTGCCAACACAAAGTCTTCACTCTCATCGGATTAGTTGTACCTTCTTTATCCTGCGAGTTTTTGCCCATCCTTGCCTTTTGAAGGAGAATTAATAGTTTGCCGGGGCTGAAACGAATCGCCTTTCAAGTCGCTAACCGCCGACAATATGTTGGACCAACGGCAGACTTGAAGTTTTAGCAGAAGGACCAGGATCAGGAACAGGAGATGCACTCAGAAAAATAAAAAGCTAATTTATGCTATAAGAAAAATGTGAAAGTTGTAACCAACAATAATGCATATACTTCATATTCTAAGAGAATATATATTAAATTGTGCAATTGCTATTATAAATAAGATCCTAATTAAATCCATTAAATTCTATAGTTAATCTGACTGAAATCATTTTATATTTTTATATATATTTTTCAATAAATTTAACTGTATTTATATCCGATTTTTTTATGTGCATCAAATCAGCCAACTACCGAGGCAGCGAACCACATCAGAGGAGACACAGACACACTACAGCTGCCGGGGAGCTGTGACATTAGTTTAACGCCAAAATCCATTAAAAATCCATACTAATATATGTCAGGATCAGGATAAGGCGGCGCCTGCCACAGCGCATAATGAGTGACGAGGCGGTTGAGTGGAGTGGCAATGGGTTTTTGCACTGGGGATGGGTTGGATGGATGGTTGGATGACTGGGATCCTGACTTGACTGAGGGCTTCAAATAAGATACCGCATACACTTTGTGCGCTGTCTTTGCACTCCTCCGCTGTTCCGCTTTTTCCGCACTGAGCACTCTTCCCCTTCCGGTTTCCACTTTCCACCTTTGTCGATTTTTCAAAGCCAGCTCAACTTAACTGGTAGAGAGAGAGAAAGAGTGAGAGCTTTGTCCTGCGGCTGCACTGCACTAATGAAAACTACCCAGGAAAAGGGGTTTACAGTGGGGACAAAAATTAATTAAAGAGCATTATTAGACTTTGAGTTACCTGGGACTATACGTATTAGTATCTAAATTTAATAGAAACCATTAAATATTAAATGGTATTAATTAAAGCAATTATAGAACAAGACGTAGGAATTATTAAGTCATCTATCAATTGAATTTATTTCTCTTCCGTATTAAATCAATGTTTTTACTGTATAAAAACCTAAACTTTAAATTGAAAACCTCCTTTAAAGTGACCAAGGCAAGGACTGGCAAGCCTTGTCTGTCCCTCAATATCTTTGGCTTTTTTTATGCTATTGATTTTATGAAATTTTTATTAATAAACATTCGTGGCAGATTCCACGGAACGGAGCGCAGTTTTTCCACCCGCCTGCCCGCCCAACCGAAGATAAATTGAAAACGAAGTGGAATTTTTTAATACAAAAAAAAAAGAAGAGAAACTGAAACTGAAGCACATTTTCACTCGAGAGCAATGAAAAAAAATCTCCGCAAATCAACGTAATTAAATGCCCAAGGCGAGTTTTAGGCTGTGGCTGGGGCAAAGGGAAATCCCGAGAAAATCATGGAAAACCCGTCGTCAGCAATTAAAATGGCGCTTGGTCCGTCAGCCAAAAGACTTCAAAAAATGCCAAAAAGTTCAAATACTAATGAATTATCCTTTATTAGGATAATGTATGATGTGGTTCCTGAAGAGTTTGCTTAACTACCTCATACCCCGTCCGAAGGATATATATCCTGTGATCTAAGAGAGGTTGCAAGGGGATAGACAAGTCCGAAAGTCGGGAAAAAGGTTCACGGTGAGTTTTTGCCAGACTTTTCCCTGCCCTAAACAAGAGGCTGTCATTGAGGGTTGATTGACTATATCAAGAGGTTTGTTACTATATTAAATATTATATTATATTTTATGTTAAGTCCAAATTTAAAAGAATTTTCTATATTATATATATTTTTCAATATTTTTTAAACTTATTGCTTGGACATAGAGTCTTTATAAGTTTAAGTTACTCAAGGAAAAACTTCTCAAGTCTCTGGTTTTGTTGAGTTTGGGCCTTTTGTAAATTATGGGGAGAGTTGGCAAATAAAAAGGGGGTTACCGGGGTGGCTGGCTAAGAGGCTTGGAAGCTGCGGCTGGTAGCTGTTGGCAAATTTATGAAAAGAGCCAAATTAATCAGACTAATAACGAAAACACGCCGAGCCGACGAAAAGGCGTCTGGGCAATGGAAATGGCCAGGAGTGAAGCGGGTACATGGTATGGATATAACTGGGACGGGATCTAGGGGCGGGGGAACTGTAAGAAAAAGGGCAGAAAATGTGGAGAAAACTTATGCAAAGTTTTCTTAATGAAAAGATTTACGATGGCAATACTCAAAATTAGCAAAAACTGAGGTTGTGGCGGACAATAAGCGGCTTGTGCCTGGGTTGAAAAAGAGGGTGGAAATACTTAAAAACTTTTCGCCAAGCATGGCGGTCGGCAGAATGGAAAACTTTCCTAGCAATGTTGCAATTGAGAAAATAGAGAAAATATGCCGGACCCACCAGTTCCTCTCTCTCAGCGCCCCCCCCCCCCACCTATCCACCTGAATTTTCCAACTCAAAATAAACCCAATTAGTGCGTAGTCCAATTTGTGGCTCTTGGCCAAAAGCAAAAATGCGCAATTTTTGAACAAAATCAAATTAATAAACTCAACTGGATTGCCCTGGCAACGGTGGCATCTCTGGCTGGCTCCTTCGACTCCTTGCGGCCAGGACTTAGATATTAACAATCGAATACTCCATTCGCTTCAATGTTTTCCTCACTTCGATCGATTCGCATGGATTTATTAAAATAATTCGCATGACAGGATACCTTACTCAATCAGGTGTTAAGTCCGGTTTAGGAACCTCATCGTTGTCATTGGTCTACTATTGTGAGAGGAAGGAGTCAAGGAGGTACGAAATAAATTGAGAAATTTATATGGGAGGGTATAGTATTTACTGGAAAATTTTAGACTTATAAAATAAGGGGAAAGGGAAAATCATTAAACAATTATTAATATAATTTCGTGGTTTAATTTTTACAAGAAACCCGACTATTTATGATATATAGATTTTACAAATTAGTAACACATAAAAAACGGGTATCGGAGTATAAAAAATAAATTCTTATCGAACGTAGCCCTACATTTATCAGGAAGAAACCTATCCACTAATATACATAGGAAATAAATTACGCTCAATATCTTATCAAAAGTATGGTACATTTTTATATATCGAAATTATAAATATAGCAAAATATGGTTTGTAAATAACTTTTATATTAACATTATCAAAAAATATCCAACATGGTGTTTAATATAGTTTTTTCTTAATTTGAAAAATATAATACATTTAAATGTATCGGAATTTTATATACCGGTAGATATCATTTAAAACTACTTTTAAATATCCACATTATTTAAAGATATCCAAAAAATTTATGTTATGTTATATTGAAAAGTAATCTACATATTTTTATTTATTTCTTTGTTTATTTTTTTGATTCTATTGGTTATCTATATTCAATAAAGTATCGATATCTCACATAATAATATACATATATCGCAAAGTTAAAAAATCTATGTATATACCCTCTTGCGACAAATATCAATTCTGTATTGATATTTCGGTATTGCCTCCTCATTTTTTACAATTTTTATTGTGTTAACATTCAAATATTCCTCTTTTAATTGAAATATATACAGGATATAGAAGAAAAACGGTGAGAAACTCCAAAAGGGAATTTTTTCAAGAGTCACAATATGATATTTCTTATAAATAATCAACCTAGAAGGTCTTTATCTTCAGAACAAAATAGTTTCCTGTATTAAAGCATACACAATTAAGTAAATAAACTTTAAATTTAACTCTTACCAAGGCCATGACCCCACCCAAAAGGACTCTGCCATGACCGTCTTGAGTTCACAAGCACTTGACCCCAGCTCATATCACCCCACTTGACTTTAAGCCTGAATTCTTACAATTTTCTGTAGCGTTAACTCTCGATTAAATATCGTATTTATTTCGCTGCTGATGCTGCTTCTGCTGTTGTTGTTTTAAATCGATGCCCAAGGCAATGGCCACAATCCCACTTCCACATCCACTTCCGCACGAGCAGCAAATAAAAAATACAGCACCACGGCGGCGGCTTCGGTGGGGGGGAAAAAAAGGGTTAAAACAATAGAAAATGTTGCCGGCGCGGAAAAGTCGGGGAAAAGCAATTCTTTATATGGCATTCTGTATGGCATAATGCCGCCTTTAACGGCCCGTTCAGCTGCTGTTCCCGCTGCCATCCCCAAATCATTATTGCGAAAACAGCTCCTTTCCTGCCTTGGCTCTTGCTCTTGCTCTTGCCTTTGCCGAGGCATTTTTCAAACCAACCAACCAACCAGGCAGTCAGCCAAACCCACCCAAATCCTGCCGCCCGGACATCGAATCCTTTCGTTCATAAATCAAGTCTTTGGTTTAATTAAATCTTGTGTTGGCGGTAAAAACTCGAGCACAACAAAATGCCAGCAGGACGAGAAGGAGAAAAAAAAGCAAAACAACAAAAAATAAGAGAAATATAGAAACAAGAAAAAACCAAATGCAGAATCCGAAATCCTCGAACGCCTCCGGAGGAGATGCCAAATATTTGCACAGTCTGCCAAAAGGCCAGGATATGGCAGGAGCTGGAAGATGGAACCTGGAGAGCACAGGATTCCCGGGATCCCGTCACGTTTTAACTGTCGTCGCGGTTGTCCTTTTCATATTTTCTTTCGCAAACTCATTTCCTTTTGTCGGTTTTTGGACGAAACTCTTTGACTTGTTGTTCAGAGTCCTTTCTGCTTGCTTTGCCCCTTGTCCCTGTTCCCTTCGAACAGTATAAATAGGAATTGAAAGTGCCCGAGGAGAGGCTATACATCTTTATTTACTTGCAGCCAGAAAGTCATATTATAATTATAAGTTTCCATTTAAATTCATAGTATATAAACTTATAATTATATACCCAAATTATGTTTAGTGTAAAGAACACAACCAATGTGAGGATATACTTTGGTTGCATTTTAAAAAACTGCTACTGCTGCTGGTGAAAATGAAAACTGAAACAAAAATAAAATAAATATTTCATTTTTCCCCGACTTATGAGAAATATTCCCGCTACATTTTCCTTTTTTTCCGCTCTCATCCAGCAGACAAAGAAAAACCCCGAGCACTTAAAGCTCGCTTAATCTTTTGACATAAAAACAAGCGAAACAATGTGAAAATTTGTGGAGAAGCCTGGAGAAAGTGTGGCGCAAGGGGTTGGAAAATCGAGAGACTGGCGGCGGGAAAATTGAATGCAGGACACGTTGCAGGATTTATGGCCAAGGAGCAGCCGCCAAACGCAGACTAATAAACAGAATTTTCCTTTGAGAAGGGGGATTCTAAGAGAACAAAAAAAAATTAAAAACCCAACAAGAAACTGAAAATTGCTATGAAAATTATAGGCAAAATATATATATATATATACTAGAGATACTATATGTACGTGCGGCAATGAATCCTTTCCCTTTTTCTGGCCTGATTCAGTCGTGCAGGACGAAAGACGAATGGAATGGAATGAAATGAAATGGAATCCTTTACCGTAAGAATTTCATGCACGTCAACACGTCCTGGCAGCGACACTGCCGTTGACAGGCCAAAGGCCCCCCCATCCGCAGGATATCCGGCAGCCCAAAAAAGCAGGAGAAAGAGAAAAAGAGCCTCCTGCTCTGTGCAACAATTTCTAATTCATATGTTCCTGAGGCAGCCCAAGGATACCGAATCTCGAGTCTCGATGATTTATGATGCACGCACGCGAATCCCAAAATGAAAGTCCTGTCCGCAATCGAGAAGGATGTAAGAGGTGAGTTCGTGACACGATAAAAGGACACTAAGATGTATGACAGAATATTACAGAACGACCTAAATATAGTATATAATAATAACCTTTATGCGATCTAGAAATAATTTTAATAAGTTATAATGTTAATGAAGCTTAAGTCACAGGCCAGAAAAAGGAATCTTTGGATCTTTCCTACAATCCTTATAATAAAATTCCTAAATATTACTAAATTAATATATGGCATCATCCACAAATGACATACTTACAATTTGCTATATATCTTTTTTAATCCTATATATTATCCTTGTTCGTGACTAATACTCTTGACCATCTCTAGTCCTTTTCTCGGGAGCCTTTAATCATTCAATAGGCAATTTGTTTGGGCCTCCTCCTGGCAAATGTTGAAATGAAATGCTTCACACATTAGGCCGGTCAACTACTCAGACTTTCGGCAGGAATACAGGATTCATGGGCGGAGGAGGGGAAATCTCCAGCTACTACTATATTTAATATCATTTATCTTTCTCAACACCTCTCCTCCCCACTCCCTTGAAGTGCGGTTTGTGATTGAAGGGGGAGGAGAGAAGTGCCAGCGAGGTCCTTCGGTTGGCCGTGTTGTTGTGATTTATGATTATCAAAGTATTTGTTACCTTTATGTCCGAATTATTTGCTTGACCATAAATCATTTTATCCTTCAGCAGCCTTCGCCGCTTTGATTAATTTTCTTCAATTGCCGGTCGCGGCGATTGGCGCCTGCGATTTTCACTCTTGATCCTGGAAAATGGATTTTCTTGGAGAAAGAGGGTTGTATGGATTTGTTTGATATGCCAGACAGCGACTTGGCACATAATTCACACAATTGGTCAACAAGTCAACGATGGCAACCCAATCAGCCCCCTTAACAGGAGGAGGAGGAAAATGCAGTGAACACTATGAGTTATGTATTAATGTTGGCATTTTTTTTTTAGGGGGATATTGTGGAAAATCGAGAACGTAAAGTTCTGGTTAATAAGGATTTTTATTGGAAACAGTTATTGAATTTGATATAAAAAGATGGTAAGTTATAATTGATTATATAAGAACTGAAAGAACTTATAAAAAATATTCACAAAAATTCGCATTTAAGAAAAGAACTGTAAGAACTCTTTTAAGATAGTCACACAAATTCGCCTATTTGCACTGCTAATCAATTACATTTCTCTCTATTTATTGTTTATCAGTCTGTAATATTTATGCTACCATTTTTCTTCAATTTAAAAGTCTTGAACCTTAATCTGCATATAATAACAAAAATATATAATAATAATATTTAAGCTACAGCTTTAAATTGTATATTTCCAGCAGGCATTTTTCAAATATTTATTCCCTTAAACATTTTTTTAGAACTTCTTTCTTAAACTTTTATGGAACCTTAAGGAAATCTCACTTCCTCAAGGATAAAATATATACTATTTATTCTATCCAACAAGGCAAGATTTAATCCGTTTCCTGAAACTTTTTCAGCTTGGACATTTAACATAATCCGCCTCCAACTTTCCGGCAGAAGAAAATTCACGCATTTGATTAGTCAACAAGCCACACTTAGCCCCCTCAAAAAAAAAAAAAAAAATAAAGGAAAACCTATTCAATCAATGGGGGGAAATCTTGAGAGCAAACTCAGCGGCAAATGAATTATTTATTTGGATTTATTTGAGGCCAAGTAAAACAAATGACTGAACCAATAGAAACAACAGTAGCAGAAACTGACCCAAGCGTGGAAAAAATCAGGAAAAAAGGAGAAAATATACAGAGAAAGAAAAAAATATGGCTTTAAAAAATAATATATAAATAATGTAATAAATGAAAGAAACATTTTCTTGAGAGTCAAAAAATCTACAAAGATATTGTTATTATATATATTCCATAAAGCCTTGGCTTCAGGTTCTTTGTAGTGTCAGCTCTCCAGCCTGATTATTTACACTTTTCCACACTTTTCCGATTTTCCCCAACATTTCCTCTGAGTGTAGAGAAGTAGAGGAGACCAGAGAACAAAGTGAAAGTGGCATAAATAAATAAAGAGACGAACACAAAGCATATTAGGCTAAGCTACTTGCGATTTCCGTTACACGTCCGTCCTGGCTATAAAAATGCGGAAGCTGATTAGCCACCCACTCCGCCCATACAAAAAAAAGGAAAAAAAAAGAAAAACACCATCCACTTTGGGCTCCGGAAAATGGGGAAAGCACAGCAAAAAAAATGAACTCCTTGGACAGTCAAGAGACCAAGCCAAGGGGATGGTCGAGAATTTTATGAGGCACGAAAATTTACAACGCCTCTGGGGTTGTCTTCGTCTTCAGCAACATGAGGCGACAAAGGAAACAAGTCTAAAATGGGGAGAAAAGCCGAGGGAAAAACCCAAAGAAAAGCGAGCCTCATAATCGAAATTGGTCACAGGTGGCCCCCAGAAGAAAAAAAGAAAAGAAAACTTGACCAATGCGATGATGTGGGGCTCCATCAGGGCTTATTGAAATTAAATGTGCCGGCCAGCAGATAATGCTCGTTTAAGGCGTGTTTAGTTAAGTTGAGTTTGATTTGGGTGGTGACCTTCTGTCCCCACTCCACCCACCGACTTGATTTGGATGTAATTTATTGTGAAATGTGTATAGGGGGGGGATAAGCTGGGACACAATGTCTGGCAATCGAACGAAGTCGACCTGTGACCCCACGTAAATTAAGAAAAATTACCAAAAAAAAAAAAATAATAAGAAAATAGAAAATAAAAATCGTAGCTGTCTCGCTGCCAACGAATTTCCATCAAGTCATGACATCTTCTTGGCTTTCATTTTCGAGCTACATTTTTAATCAAATCAAATGACAGACATCATTAATTTTGCTTCAGTGACTTTTAGCTGATATCTTAAAAAAAAGTATAAAGAAAGCAATTTAGATGCTTAGATAAAAAAAGAAGATAGAGAGTGAGTCCTATCACATGTTGATTGAATCATTTTTTAAGGGAAATATAATATAATTTGCTACATAATTTAAAAGAAAAATCTAAACGTCTTTAATCTATTTATACCCTTACACGGTATTATATTTTCAGTAAAAAGCTTGTTACATTGTGAAGGAATCATTACCGACCCTTAAAATCATATATATTCTTGATCAGCATCAAAAACCAAATCGATCTAGCCGTCTTCGACAGAAAAAAATAGTTTTACTAATTTTTTAAAATTTTACAAGGGGTTACATCGTTACAATTTTCAACAATTTAATTAAATTGTAAATTTAGTATTGACTTACTTCTACTTACTCAAAATTTTGTTTTATACTTGTAATTAAAGAGATAATTTTTTATCACCACAAAATGTTTCAATATTTCTTTATCACTTTTTTTTCTAATACTATATTTACTATACTAATATCTAATATATAATTCTATTTTGCTGCCTCACAAATATATTTTATATATAAATATATTATATATTTTATATTTTCTTTCTCACAAATATATTTTTTATATTTTTTCCAATTTTTATTTCAACTTGTATATATCTTAATAGACTTAATGTCAGAATGCGCTAAGAATATCTTCTCCAATCTCTGCAAATTCCTTCATGAAGTCCTTGGTAGCTGACTCATCCAGCACCCCAAGCGTTCCAGGACATTGTCCAAGTCCCTTTTCCTTAGAAAAATATATTAAGAAACCAGTGCTGCAAAGTCATCTATCACAGGGAGCTGATCTTTAATTATTCGAACGATTCAATTGACACTTGTAATAGTTTATGCCCGCCCTCTTGGCTTGTCTCATTTTCATTTTCAAACTGGAAACATGTGCGGCTGACACCACGGGAATGATGGCCATGTGGAAAAGCGAAAATGTTGGAATCTGAAAATGTGGAAATGCGGAAATGAGGACCGAAAGGAAAGCTGACGATGGCGATGGCGATGGAAATGGAGATGGTGTCCTGAGGCTAGTTGGGATAGATGGCTGCTGACGAAACGGACATTGATAAATCACATATGGACGGCAGTTTCGGGTTCAACTCGGTTTCCTATACGCTCCACTGCTGCTTTTATTTCTTTTCAGCTCTTTTTTCCGATTCCAAATGGGGTGGGGTTAGGGGAGAGGTAAGGATGGGGAGGGGGATGAACCACCGACACTGCAAACAAAATGTTGATCCAACCAAGTTTGCAAATTCTACGCACCGTTTTAAACAGAAATAAATGAGGGTAATGTCCAACAAAATATTCTTTAAAAGTTTATAGAATTTTGAAGATTGAAGAATGTTTTAAATAATTTAAAAGAAAAGTTAATTTTAAATATTAAATATTTAGATTTCTTTCAGAAATAATAAATAATCAGTGTTCCATTTCAGCCAGTTTCTCAAAAAAAAAAAAAAAATAAATAAATAATAGCTTATACGTTAATTTTTATATTTTTTAATTAACTCAAAATTTGGCTCTTGAATTATACTTTAAGTTATATTTCTGAGTATAAGTAATGTGTAAAATTCTTTTATATAAAATATTAAAAATGTATATTCAACATAGATGACCTTCATTTGACAGCACTTTTTATAAACCTTTGCCATTCGGATTCTGTTAGTTACTTTATAAAGATTATAGTCGAAAGCCACAGCAGCTAGTACTCAGCAATTTAATATTAAATTTAACATTGTATGCCAACTTAATTTGTTAACTAAATAAATAAATATAAAGTTTATTTAACATATCATTAAACATTACTTTTATTAATAAAGCAAGGACAATGATCAATAATTAACTATGATCAGTAAGTATCTATGAGCACTAAGTAACTCTGAATAGTAAGTATCTATGACCATTAAGTAACTATGATCAGTGAGTATGTATGATCAGTAACTAACTTTGAACACCAATAAACAATGACTTGCAACTTTTGTAACACAACACATATCTGAGACCTGGCCAGTAGCAGTCACTTCGTTCCGGGGATGTTAGAACCAGTTGGGAATTATATGCACAGATGTGCGAGATTTGTTTTGGAACAAAGAGCAACCTATTTGAATGAAACTATGGAGTTATTCTTCTATATAATTTTACTAGTATATAAGTCGGAGTGTGGCGAATCGGTGGACTATATATATACAAATATATAGCTGACATAGGAACAATCGGACGATTTAAAAAAACCATGATCAGTAATTAACTATGATGAGTAATTAACTATGAGCAGTAAATAACTCTGAACATTAATTATCTATGAGCAGTAAGTAACTCTGAACAGTAGGTACCTTAGACCAGTGAGTAACTATGATCAGTAAGTATCTATGACTAGTAAGTAACTATGATCAGTAAGTATCTATGACCATTAAGTATGTATTTTAAGATATAACTTTGAACACTAATAAACAATGACTTGCAACTTTTTAATCACAACACATATCAGAGATTTTGCTGGTAGAAGTCACTTCGTTCCGGGGATGTTAGAACTAGTTGGGAATTATATGCACAGATGTGCGAAATTTGTTTTGGAACAAATTAAAGATTTTTTAGCGGAACTATGGATTTATTCTTCTATATAATTTTACTAGTATATACATCGGAGCATGACGAATCGGTGGACTATATATATACATATATATATCTGCCATTGGAACAATTGGAAAAGTTTAAGAAAATAAAATTATAACTTTTCCAGTTTCTAAAAGATTTTCATCAATTTTGAGATATAGCTATTATATATTAATCAAGAATTTTGTGTAAAATTTTATGAAAATCGGATAATTATATGCAAAACGGGGATTGAAATGAAAACAGGCATTACTTTATTGTTTTTTAATATAAATATATATAATTTTTAATGTATTAATTTCTAGTGATCGAACTAAGCTTTCTTTCTGGTTTATATTATTATTTTCTATTGTTGTATCAATATATAATATCAGACTATCGCTCTTTCGAATTATTGTCCAATTTCTTACCCTTTCAACGCCCTATAATTTCTTGCAGTGCCCAAGTGCAGCGTGTTTTGTGCAGTGACATCAAATTACGAACTCATTATTGTTAGCGACGACAATAGGGTTCCAGGATTTCCCCCCCTCGTCTCCTTCACCCACGCCCAATCTATCCAGGACCCTCTCTCTCTCGAAAGCCCCATCGGCGAGCTCTGTTTTTGGTGTTTGCGCCTGGCCGAAAAATACTTGAATGCGATGGATCCGAGTATTTGTTGACGTTGATAGCGAGCGAGTGGACTTGGGTTCTCTCTATTTTTTTTGTTGTTTTTTAAAACCCCTTTCCACTCCCCCGCCCATCTCCATTTTCACCGAACGCTGCAGAGTGTAAGCGGGTGGTAGGGGGGGTTGGAAAAGCGACACCGAGAAAGGAAAACCCACATCAAACTGACCAAAATGCATGGAATGTCTATGAAAATTGTAAAGCGTTGTTGCATTGTCGGCAGCCTCCTCCTACTCCTACGCTGGACTGCAGCCAGGATGCAGGATTCAGGATCCAGGATCTGGACACCCCTGGGAGACGGGGATAGGGAACTCCCCCTGCTCCCTCGATGACCCGCAGCACTCATTAAATGACACTCACAGCGAAGGAATCTCTCGCGAAAATTGCACGCTATAATGCACCCACTCTCGCGCACACACTGAGAACGTGGGCGTGGCATGGCATAATTTTAGTTTTGCATTCGAGGCGCTAAAAAGCCAGCGCGATGCTTACCCCACTTTTCCACTTTTTACCCCTCCCCCACCACCACCAACAAGCGCACGAAAAGCATTTTCCTCCGTTGTCACACGCAGCCTAGCGAAAAAGTGGAAAAATGGGAGAAAAACGTGAAAACGCGAAACGCGAAAATGGTCGACAAATGGGGAAATAGGGCAAAGGATTTTAGGATCCCAAAAACAATGGGAAGAAAATCCTAGATAAATATAATAGAGATAGAAATCATATTAAAGTACTACAATATAATATAAAAAACATAATGCTTTAATTATAAGATAAGCAAATATATATATTATAATAATAGATTGTTTAATATTTAGTTAAAATATAAAAGAGACTCTCAGCAATAGGAACCTCCCAAAGCAAATACCAGAAAATCTATTATAATAACTCTATTAAAAAGTTTTAAAATACTATATAATTAAAAAAAATTAATTATATCTCAAAAAAGAGTATTTAATTTACCATTTATTACGACTAATTTTCCCTTGTAATTCTGTTTAGTTTCCGCAGTGAGGCAAAGTTTTTTTGGGTGGGAAAATTCTCTCGTCTAGCGTATTTCATTTTTCGTATTTGCGAAAAACCGTGAAAATTACATGCCGCTGACGCAGCGGCGCCGTCACTCATGAGACCCCACACTCCCCCTCCACCCTCTTTTATTTTGAAATTTGGGAGGCTGCACCCCCCAGCCCGCTTTTCCATTTTCCCCGAAGTTGTCGCTGACCGCAACATCGCATGTTGTAGGTGCGCCAATGACGCTGATTTTCTGTTCCGTTCCTGCGAACGCTGCACATTATTAACAGTTCCTGTGACAAAGCTGGAAAAGCAGGGGGGAGAGTAGGGGGTAGAGGGGAGAATGGGAAAACGCGGGGGAAAACTAGGTGGCGGCCACCTGTCATGTTACAGGCGACGCTGTCGCTTCGATGTCCTTTGCCGGCCGTTCGCTGTCCAACAAAATGTTTTGTGGTTCCCGTTCCCGTTCCGCAATTTCCCTCCGCGCTTTTCCCGCTCCTAACCTTATACCCCCTCCCTCCCTGGCGCTTTTCTCACTCCAGTTTTGCCCACTGCTAACCGTTACCAAGTTTGTGATGCCGCCGGCTGCTGGTTGTTGTTTATTTTGGCTTCTAGAAAACTCATTCCCTGTGTGCACTGGTGCTTGTGTGTGTGTGAGTTTGGCATTTAAGTGGAATTGAGAAATTTTCAACTACTCGAAATTGCACTTTAAGTGGGAGGAGAATTGTACTTGATTTTAAGGAAAATTATGTATTAAGTACTAATCAAAACAACTCAAAAAAACGTCAAGCAAATTATAGTAACTTGTCTTCTTATTTAAACATTTTACTGAAGAGAGATATTGATTAATATAACTTTCCTTCCTTATCTGCCCCCATTCCAGTCGCTTTTCCTGCCCCCGATTTTCCGTGATTTTCCAATCTGTGGAATGCGACAAAACTGCAACAATCAAGCAATTTATTAATAATAAGCACAGCAATTAGCACTGCAAGTGATTTGATGGCAATTGCCAGACAGAGCCCGTTGCCAAACACAAGCCAGCGCCTGCCATGGGGGTCTACACTGGGAGAAACGGGCTAATAGGATATAAATAATATATATACAAGTATATATGTATATATATTTTTTTATAGAAAAGAGATATTTTCGGTAGCTTAATAGTTAACATTTTAAGTCATAATAGGAACTCAGAAATGGAGTGAAATTCTGGAATGGTAAGGCTTCAATTCTAAAATTCAATTTTGACAGCTTATGGAACTTTAAATTTGATCACTAGAAAGAGGAACTCTGGAACATCTCTCTGGAATAGTATTGTAAAAAGAAACTTGAAAATGGAACTCTAAAATCTAACTCTAACAAGGAGATTCTAGAATTGAAACTCTACAAAAAGAACTCTGGAATGGAGCACTGGAATTAAATTCTAACTAAAACTTCAGAATATAAAAAAATATGTATTATCTAGAATGGAGCTCTAAAAAAAACCCCTGAAATGGAACTCTACTGTTCAACTTTATAAAGAAACTCTCCAAGGCACACAAAGGACATTTACCATTTGCTTTGCACCAGAATTTCCAACTGAAAATTTATGTCTAAATTGGTTTATCCCAAATCTGAATGAAGTTTCTTCAATAAATTAAAAATATATATTAACTTTTACATTTTTCTTCCAGTGCATGCCACTGCTCCAGTGTGTTGCTGACACTTGACACTGGCGTCATAATAAACAGGCATACATATACGTGTCCCAATACCTACAACACACAAACATATATATATTATATATCCTGAGCAACAATTTGCAATAAACTGGAGGCACACGAGGGGCAGAGGCAAGGCGACACTTAAATTTATTGCACGTGTGTGTGTTGAAGGAAGAGGGAGTGTCTCTAATGATGGCATAATTAGCAGCAAACGGCAAATTCTGTCATGCCTCAAGACTCAGTCTCCAATCTCCTCACCTCGTCCTTGTGAGCTCCAAATGACACAAAGTCAAATTACTTGGCAAGGAAAATCTGCCAGAGAGCTGGCAATTTTCCCGGGAGCTTCGGGGTGAAACATGTTAATTGAAAGCCCACTTATTGAAATGAAAACGCGATTCGGAGAGAGATAAATTATGAGAAAATATTAAAAGAAGTAAAGAATCTATACAATTTGGAAGAGTAAAAACTAAAAAAAATAAGTAATTAATAGATAGATCCTAAATTAGAAACTAGAGTAGATAACAATATTCCTCAAAGTGTATCAGACTAAGTTCTAGTTAAATGCGAAAGTCTAAAGTATCAGGATACTTTCGTCCTGTGCATCTATTTATATATATTAACATACCTTGCTCCTATCTGGCTGGACAACAAATATGTATATGTGTGCGTGCTTGTGTTACCAGGACACTCGCAACGAGTGGCCATAAAATTTTCTATTTAACGCTTGAGCGACAGTCGAAAATGGGCGGGAAATTTCAGTGAGGACAGATGCTTTAATTTCGAACCTGTTCGACCTCAAATACGATATGAAAGTTTCGTCCTTTTGTTGCCAACAAAACCGGCAGGAATGAACCGAAGAAGAAGGAGACCAGGAGCTGCTGCTGGCCAATGTCAAATGCTGGTCGTCCTGGGCAACAGTTTATTAGGTTGTGTCGCAGCCGTTCCTTAAGATTGCCACCCCCAAAACTGCCACCGTCCACTCTTGGTATAATCACCTCGCTTTCTCGCCCACCCGCCCCCCAAAAAACCCACCCACAGTTGTCGCCATCAAATGCCAGTCATCATCTGAGGCAGAAAGGACAAATGCAAGGACGATGTAGCCAGGACAACGTCTTCAGACATGTCAAATTGGAAGGCAGCTTGAAAATCTCTGCCTTGGCTGCTGACGACAAAAAATATATATAAAGTAACTACAAAAGGGGATAAGAATAGTTTATACCCCTTACATTATTATCCTTTAAGATTTTGAATATATCGTATTTATTTAAACAACAATTTGTTTAAAGGTTATTACCTATTTTCTATAAAAAAAATTATATAACAATTTCCTCTTTTAAAATGCATACTCTGTCCGAGATTGAAAAACACCTCAAATACATTTTTAATGGCTTTCCATTTTTGATTTCTTTAAAGGAAATATAAATACATTTCTGGTCTGAAAAATATCCCTTTTAAATTAGAAGAAATAAAAAAAACCTAGATGCAGCTGAGACTGTCAGGACCTTTGACCATGAGCTGGATAAAAGTAAGGACCTGTCGGTGTCAGAAAAGGTGACACGAGCGAGACAAGGTTGCGTTGATAACGATGAAGTGGAAAGTGGAAAAAGGTAAATAGAAAACCAGGGGAGGGGTGGGAAGGGGTGTTCAAAAATGTGACGAAAAGTCGTTGAGGAAAAAGTGGATAGCAACCCTCCAAGGACGACGGGACATCTCGTTGCCTTCGTTTCAGGTTATTCATTTTTAATTTCTTCGGCCACGCAGTGTTCACATTCGAGTATGTTAATTTTTCGGATTTTAATGACACAAAAAGGAACAGGATGCAAGGATATTCACTCGCCGATTTGTCAGTTCCAACTCATAAGGCAGAGTTAATTTTCAGCCATTTGTTTCGGATTCGAGCACGCTAGATAAACCCTTTCCTTGCACGCACACAACATCTCCATAATAATGGGATTCCCCGGGCTCGCCGGTCACATATGGCCGGGATTAGTGGAGCACTTGACAAATGAGGTATATATCCCTGAAAAAGAGAAACTAGAGCTAAAAAAAATTAAGTCAAATTCTGAGAAAATAAAATTAATGACTAGAGATAATGATGAGAAGTAAAGGAGATATAGAAATAGAAAATATTTTAATATGAACTTTTGGAAGGAATTTGAATACTTTTCCCTTTAGAAAATACTATAGTTTGTATAAATCTTTAAAATAAAAATATATTGTAATAAAAATTATAAGAAAATACAAAAATTACATTAATTACAAACAAAACTTAATGCTTTTTATTCAACAATAATGTATATAATTATATTTAAAAGAAGGAAATAAAAAGGGAAAGCTAGTTGTTAATGATCAATTTTAAATATTTAAAAGGCAAATATTAAATTCATAAATTGCAAAAATATATATAAAAATAACTAATTATTTAAGTATAAGTAAATTTACTTCATAAAATATAACAACATAATTATCTTGCTATAGAAAATAAAGTTCACTTAGTTCTACACCTTAAAATTTAATTACCTACAACCTCTAAAATCAAGTTTACATACTCTTCTCTTTTATGACAAATTATGTACGTAATCCCTTTACAATTTAAAACCCCTACTAAGCTGGATAAAAAAAAGAGTTAACCAAGTCACCGACCAAATAAGAATAAGATAAATAATCTGGGATAAAGACAAGTGATTACATTAAGTCCCAAAAGGTTTCGGTGAGGGATAATCCCCGTATTTTCTGCGCTGTCTTAGAAGCCATTCGCTAATTGTTTCTATGCTTCATTAGGCGAAAAAGACTAGAGGAAAATACGAGGAAAACAAGAGGAAAACAAGAGGAAAACTAAAGGGGAACCCCGGTAAAAGCCGCTCTCTTGGATCTCCGCCAAGCTCATTTAATATGAGCTGGAAAACTCATTCATTATTCGCACGACTTAAATAAGCTGCTGGAAAACACATCACAAGTTGAAAGTCTTTTTCCCAGTCTCACTCTCTTCTCGAGACCCTTTTTCCGGGATTCTTTCTCTTTCTCTTCCTTTTTTTCTTTCCTTTCAAGTTTGACCATTTATTTAAACTTTTTATTTGGCGAGATTTCTATTTGCGCCAAAGACTCTCCGGCAATAAATTCAATTCTTTTTTGCTCTATTTTATTTTCTCTTATTTTTCTTTTCTTTTTTTATATATATTTGTTAACCCCTTTAAAGGATTTTTTTATTTAGGGGCGGGGGTGAATTAATTTTCTTAAAAGCTTTCCTTGGCGGCGCGCTGATTATCCAAGCGTCTGTCTCTCCTTCTCTTTTTCATATCCTTGAATATCCTTGGGCTCGGTTAGGAAATCAGGGCAATATTGTGGATAAACATAATAATTCCTGATCTGCATTAACACTTTAAGGCTTAGTATTAATTTAAAAATGTTGCTATACTTTATCAACTAATATTATAAAATATATTTTCTTGCCACAAGTACAAGTAATAAGAAAAAAGATTTCTCACTAAAAAATAATATTTGTGATGTTCTTCCTTATGGTTTTCAACAGTAAGTCAAATAATACTTATTACTTTATTAAATATAACCCCGTTTTCTTTAAAAAAAAAAAACCTAAGAACAAACCTCTTCTTATTCCAAAATGATATTTCAATAATCAAGCACTTTTAGTTGAAATTTTTATTAACGAATCTTTGGCACACTACTCAAGTAACTTATGTATGTACAAGTCATCTGATTTTCTTCATTTCTTTTTTGTCATTGTATTTGTGTCTTTATGTATTGGTATATCTCTGATTCAAGTCTGTACTTAAATTTATTTTTAATAAATTTTAAAATATGTATATATATTTTAAATGAATTTATTTCGTTTGCATCTTGCCCAAAAAAAATTTATTCACTTAAACGTCTAATTGTAATGATTTCTGCCATATTTATTTAGGAGGGGGGAAATACAGAGCATCATATCTATATTTTATATATGTTCAATGTACACAGATCTTGTATCTATATAGATATTCGTATATTTATTATGTGTGAGCGGCCCCCGCCGTCATTTTCTTATATATTTGATTCTTAGGGTCATGCTAATTGATTTAAATTCGATATGTGAGCCACTTATATTAGTTGACAAAAAAAAACGCACACCCAAAAAATTACATAATGCGAGATTTGCTTCTGGAATTTGCTTATCAATTGTTGTTGGTGAATTGGAAATAATGGAAAATTTAAACCATACTTTATGGATTCGAACTAAGCTCAAGAGTTCTTTGACTTAAATGATGAAGTTTCTTTGGCGAAAATAAATAAAAGATCAAATAATATATACATGATATAATTAATATCAGCATATTATTGATATTAAGATATCAATATATTCTTTTAATTTATTGTTGAAAGTTGGAATGCAATAACTATTTAAAATATAAGAAAATAATCAAAAATGTATAAAATTATATTACAAATATTCATAGTTGATTTTTTTTCGGTTAACAAAGATATTTATCCATAATTTTAATTAAATTTATGTTTAAAAATCTATTTCGATATACATTAAAAACAATCTTGTTTTACATAATATTATATCAGACATTCAATTGAAAAATAATAAACTTTTGTATTTGCCGAGGCATTTATCAAAGAATCTTGAAATATTGTGTTACATAAGCTTTCATTGTAGAAATTAAAATTAACATATATAAATCTATCCATTTGGCAAAATCGATTAAAATCTATATAAATCGATTGCTATTCTTAAATGAAAACTATCGTTATATTTCGATATTATTTCTATCACCAACAAATAAGCTTCTAACAAATTCCAGCTTCAATTCCCGCCCAGCTGCGATATGGCGACTATTCACAACACCACAACCGATCTGCCTTTATATATTCTTTACCCAATCCCCCCTCAAATGGTCTAGGTCTCCCCCTTCCCGGCAGCACCGCCCACTGCGTCGTCACCGCCGCCGCCTCCGCTGTCGCCAAGGTCGTGTCCTTGAGCCGCCAGGCAAGTGCCAAGCAAGGCGGCCGCCAGCCGCTAGTAGGGACGCCACACATCCCCCGTTGGTTTGGGGGTCCGTGTCCTAATGGGACCACCTCCCAAACCCACATCCACACCCACAGCACCACCCACACTAACACCCAAGGTTCCAAGGCCAAGGCCGCCACCCGAAGAGCCACTGGCCGAGCGCGAAGTGGTGCTCACATCATCCAAATCGATGGTCTCCACCGGCGACGGTGATCTTCGTGTGGAGCTAACCGGTGGCGAGGCATTCGGATTGGCATTCTCTGCATCCGGTGGATTGTGCGTAATCAGGGTCACACATCGTTTGATCAGATTGACGCCTTCGTGATCCGGATTGCTTAAACCCGCCGCCGTGGGTAAGGTACCTCCATCCTGTCCACGTTCCGGGGCCACATTTGCTGCAGCCGCCGCCGCAGCATTCCTCAACCAGGGGAGATCACTGTAGTTGCCATAGAGTTGACTGTAGAGCCACTGACTCGACTGCGGCAGAAGGGGACTCTGGAGGAAGAGCTGAGCGGCCAGGGCGGGATTGAAGCTGTGACTGGGTGCAAAATGGCCACCGGTGGCTGCTCCAAAGCCACCGAACAGTTCTGTGGGATTTTTACTGCGTTGAATGAGTGCGGTGAAGGCGCCACCCGATCCTGGGGAACTTTCACCCAAAGATCCCGATGAGGGAACACCACTGCCACCGACTCTATTCGCAGCCGCTTCCGTTTCCGCTTCCGCCTCAGCATCTGCATCCGCTTCCGCTTCCTCTTCGTCGTGAGTGAGCGGTGATCCTTGCTGACTCTTGCGCGGTGATCCTGTCACAGAAATACTATCGCTTTCGAATCCTGCATCAATGTTGCTGTTGTTGTTATTGTCCTGCTGCAACAAAGTCAGGGGCGGCGGCGGCGATGAGGTTAATGGGGGCTGCACAAAGGCGCTCAGCTGTGTGCCACTGGTGGTGGTGGTGGTCGGTGATCCTTCCGGACTGGTGGTGCTGTGCGCCAGTTGCTGATGCTGCTGCTGCTGCTGTTGTTGCTGTTGCTGCTGGTTATCTGTGGGTATAAATTTAATATCTTTATATATATTCTTTCGATCTGAGAGGCTCCATAACTCACCACTCAATCCCCTCAAAGTGCTCGCCGTGGGAAAGGCTGCCGCCGCATGATGTCCAAAGAAAGGAGCAGCTGGAAAGGCCGCAGGACGACCGCCCAAGGCCATGTGGGCACGCCAATCGGGAGCATGCAGGTGACTGTGCATACCCACCAGGTGATGAGCGAATCCTGCAAAAGGAAATTCATGAAAACTTGAGTAAAATTCAGGTCTTTATCTGGGGTTAGCAGGTCGACAGAGGAATCAGTCAAGAAAGGGGTGTCACTGTCGGTATAAACATTTAGATCTTAGAGACTCTGGACTTATTTTATTATATCATATCCTATCTTAAAATATCATGACATTATTATGTCTTATTTTGTATAATTTATGTCACCAAACGAATCGATTTATCGATGTCGATTTTAGATACCAAACTTGTCAACAAGTAAGCGTAATGGAATATATATTAAGTAAATACTTAATATATATTTTAGATAATATTAAAGGTTATATAATAGTAAATATTATAGATTACATATAAATTTATATAGTACTTTAAAAAATAGGTTATATAATATTTCCTTCAGTTAGAGTAACCCTAGATTTTTGATTTATATAAAACTTTTCTAACATCATTTCATTCCTGAACTAGTACTCTCTGGAAAATCAATAAAGAAAGCTTTGAAAAATCTGTTCTATATTCTCATTACGAAACCTGGCTTGCCCAACGTTAGATCGTAAAATCAAAATTGTATTTTCTTGAACAAAAATAAAACGTGATGGATAAAACCAGCCAAGGGACTGAGGAGGAAGAGGAGGAGATCAGGTAAACTAATACTAATACTATTTAGTTCATATTTAGTTACTAAAATTAGGATTTCGCTATACAATAACATTGGCTATATTTATTCCTTCTTTTAGCCAATGCTCCGAAATGAGGTACAGCCAAAATGATACTAAACTCAATGAGCTCAGCCAAATGATGTGCGAACTGAAAGAAGAAATATACCGCATGCAGGTCAAGGTGCGATAAATGATATTCATTTCTATATATATTTCGTTGTACTAATATTTATTTATTTGCAGAACACAAATAAAATGAATAAAGTGCAAGACATGGTGACCTGCTTATATGACAATGCCAAGACCAAGGAGGAGACTAAGGAGGAGCCTAAGGTGGAGACCAAGACGACACCTACACCTAATTACTCGCGGGACAATCATCCGCTGGCCTTCCCAAAGCCGGACTCTTCGAATACCCAACAGAAGAAGGATCCTTGGGCACCAGTAGAAAAGACGGGAATGTCCTTGGCGCCCAAGTCACCGCCGGCCATGTCGCAGCCCCCTTGCCAGTCCATGCCGCCCATGTCGCCACCGCCGTTCCAGTCCATGCCGCCCATGTCGCCGCCCCCTTGCCAGTCCATGCCGCCCATGTCGCAGCCCCCTTTCCAGTCCATGCCGCCCATGTCGCCGCCCCCGGGCAGTTCCATGCCGCCCATGTCGTCACCGCCGCCGCCCCATTCCATGCCGTACTCGTCGCAGTTGCCAATATCCTGGTCGAATCCACAAAACTACCACCAGAGGAGCCAATCGAATCCGGCTCAGCGACCTTTGCGTAGACAGAGGCGTCCTGATCCTGAAAAATTGAATATCCTAAAGGCCACTCTTCGAGTGGTCGCTGAACTAAACATTGACGAGTTGAAGAGACTGGAATGGCATTTGCACGATAAATTAACTTAATACGAAAATCAAATCATTAACTTACCCTTGGCTAAACACAATCAAATAATTATAAAGATTTTAAAATACTGCAATGGCATTTGCACTATAAAATATGTAACTTGAAACAAATCAAATCATTAACATTAAAGAAATATGTAATTTTAAATTGAATTGCTTAATACAAAATAAATAATTGTCATAAATGCAAACTTTGTTCATTATATTTATTAAATTTATATCTAGTTAAATGTACTTGCTTAAAACTTAATTTCTTTTATTGAGAACTGAAGGATATTCAGACATAACATATGCTTAAGGCCAGACAGTCCCACACATGGCCAAAAAGGAGCCCCAGATTGGTAGTGAAGAGGAGGGATGTGCAATGCCAAGACCAATGGCCCAAAATCTCTCACAAAAAAGAAAAAAAGAATATATATATATAGAAACGAAAACCGGTCGAAACAAAAGTCCAAAGGGCAAAGGACGAAGGCCAAGACTGAAGAAATGGAGATGATGCCGGGCCGGTCTGGGCCGGGAGAAGCCTCGTCTCGACCACATATAGCCCACTGTGCAAGACCAAAAATGCTGCCGCACATTTTGGTTGCTGCAAAACAACACTGCCACAAGGGGGGGAAGTCCCCTCCAAAGGCGGCCATTGCTGCTTATGTATAGAGAAGGAACGAGTGTGTGCGTGAGTGTGTGTGTGCGTCCACCTGCCCCAAGACAAACTCCTAAATAAATTCATTAAAATTATACCCCAGCCGGCGGCGGCTACGGCGACGGCTACGACGGCATCTCACTCGCACTGTTTGCTACCAAAAACGCCCATCTTTCCGTCTCCCTTTGGCTGCTTTTGGCCATGTCCATGTGGCCGCCATCAAGTGGCAGCCCACAGTTGCGGGCAGGAGGGAGGCCCAAGGAGCTGCCAGAGTGCCACAGCCAGTGCACTGCTCCTTTAGTCCTTCAGTCCTTTTGGATTGAGGATTCAGGACCCTCTCACTCTCTCTCTCCACCACCAACAGAAGATGCCAGTACAGAACGCCGACTGCGGCAGAGACATGGAGACTTGGCTAAAATGATGCCCCCGAAAGGGGTTTCCACCAGGAGGGGGTCACAATAAAACACTGAGCAAATATTACGTATACGCCACCGAGGTATTTTAATTTACTTACAAGAAAGCCCTTTTTGTACAGATATTGATTGATTTTTGTTTAAAAAATTTAGTAAAATATTTCATTTATTATAACACAATTAAGCTCTAAGCAAATATTAAATATACGCCACCGAGGCCCTATAATTCCCTTGCAAGAAAGTCCTTTTTGGATAGATATTGTCTGATTTTTGTTTAAAAATTGTATTAAAATATTTAATTAATAACAACACAATAAAACATTGAACAAATATTACGTATACGCCACCAAGGCATTTTAATTTACTTACAAGAAAGTACTTTTTGTACAGATATTGTTTGATTTTTATTAAAATATTTGCTTTAAATATTGAATTAATTTATTTATGTTCATTACACCTACTTTTCTTGTTATTAAAACCATAAATTAATTCTCTATTTTCTCTCTGTGTAAACTGGGGGACAAGGAGACCGGCCAAAAGCTTAAGAAAAGGCCAAGACGTAGCTTCTGCAAGGAGAGCGAGTAAGCAAGAGAGAGTAAGAGAGACACACAATCAGAGACAGAGAGTGGGAGAGAGATAGAGAGAGCAGAGCTAAGCTGAGAAGAGCTGAGAATTCTCCGCCAGTCGACCGACCACAATACACTCACATGCTCCGCACTCGTTCTCCTGCTCTCCCACTCTCACTCTCTCCCTCTCTCTCTCGCACACAGCTAGCCATCTCTGTCGGGCAACTCGGTCTGGCCTGTCTCCGTCCCGCTTTAACACACTTGAGGCCAAATACTTGGCCAAGTTTTGCCAAAGTTTGCAAACCAAAATTTCACCGAAAATGTGACACCAACGAACCAACCAAACGAACCACTGCTGCACCGCCTTCCTCCTTTAAACCCTTTTCCACCTCTTTCCCCGCCCCCCTTGATTTTCCACACACAAATTTTGGATGGCATTTTCCCACTTTTCCACCTTACCCCTCACCCTCCCTCCACCATGTGTCTGCTGAGACAGCATCTTCGTCTTGAGGCAGCTAAGGCTATGGCTTGCCTCTGGTGCATTACTTGATTGGCATGGCTGCATGACATTTTCCATTTTCCATTTTACGTTTTCCACCTACCTCCCACATACACACACACACATAGCACACACACACTTATAGCCATTGATATCGGTACAATGCGAAGGAAAACTGGGTCAAACAAGCAAAAGTTGTCATCATCATCTCAGCGTTTCTCTGTCTGGCATCGTCTTTTTTGACGATGCAAAACTTTGACTCAGTCAAAACAAAGGACTGAGAAAAAAACAATCAATTTGGGGAAGAGGGTCGAGATATTTTCCTGGAGGTTAGAGGGGGTTTTTCATTGCACTTATAAGCACTATATAGCATCGTATAGATGTCATTGAGAAAGCAAGTTTCGTCGAGGGGCCATTGTCTGCCCGAAGAAGAAGAGCCTTTTGAAAGTGCTCAAGTATTTTGCATTAATTGTGCCAGGCACTCAAGTAAATGGTTTTATCCTTTAGTTCTTTGATGATAAATAGAGGAATGCACTATAGAGGCTAGAAGGAAGATAAAATAAAAATAGGTTTCTTTAAGGAGAAGTAATTGAGTTTTACGAATTTTATATTCATTTAGAATACGGATAAGAGAATAAGGATTTAGAGGAACTCACTATTATGCTAGAAATTAGATATAATATAAATAGGTATCCTTTAAAAGAAGTTGATTAAACTTTATACTAATTTAGAAAAGGGATACAAAAATAAAGATATAGAGGGATGTTCTATAACGCTAGAAGTAAGAATTAAAATAATAATTCATTAGCATAGGGGAATAATATGCACATACCTGAGTAGATTTAAAAATATTGAAGAGTACCATAATTATAATTTTTTTCGAAAAATTGTACTATAAGTTCTATGCCAGTTATGTGATATATTAGAGTAAACTTATCAGTTATGAAATATTTATTATATAAATAAAATAAAAGACTATTTGGAATGTTGTCTTTAAAGAGCTTAAAGGCTAAGAGACTTATTTGGTTAGAAAGCCAAAGAAGGACATTTTCCCTTAAAGTTGACTCTTATATATCTATCATAATGCATTAATATGTTTTATGGAAATTAATTAATTATAATAATAATCATCCCAAAAGAAAACTAATAGGAGATTTGTACATCTATCACAATGCAATGTTTGGTTTTTCAGGAACCGAATGCTTACAAAAGAACACAATTATGTGACCAAACTATAAATACAATTATAAATGTTATTATTTTCTATTAATTGTTATAAATTTATAGATATTTTACAAGGACTTCAGATACACAAAGAGTCATTATGGGCTAAATTAAAGCCTTTGGCAGTATTTAAAAAAAGTTTATGATAATTCTCCTTACACATTATAAGGTGCTATCATTAATTAACGAAATATATATATAATAACTAGCTAAATCTATAAAATATTTCATGAATTTTAATTATTTTTAACTTATTAAATATGATACATTAAATATAAACAAAGACTTTGCATATTAATTAGTTAGTTTACTGCTCTAAATTGACAGACCCTATTTAATGAATAGTATTTATATTCATATATCTTTCTAAACAATTGCCTGCCTTTAAAATTAACTCAAGCCCATAAGTATAAATATTTATGTTTATAAATTTATAAAGCAGTATGTGCATTTTAATTTCCCCTTGTATTTTTCCTCATATCTTTATATACCATATAATTTTCCTCAACTTGGCCAACTGGGAGGGAATGTGTAATTTTTATAGTTTTCCCATAGTTTTGTGTCACACAAAATGGCAGCAGTTACAGCCCGCAAAACGGCGATCGCCAGTTGTGTGTGTATGTGTGGGTGTGTGTGGGGGGGTCAGAGTGACCCCAGAGAACCCCCCTTCTAGTTTTTGCACACCCTTCTCTGCTTTTTTTTTACTATTTTTCTTCCCCACTTTATATTCTTTTTTTGCAGCTTCTTTATATTCGCATCGCACTCCTTCTCCTACACACACACACACACAGCGACATATATATATATATATAGAAATCGGTACCGCCCACGATTTCGAGTGCTACTTAAAGTTGGCGCCGAAGCCAACTGCGACGTTGACTGCAAACAGTGGCTGCGACTTTGGCAGCGACTGCGGCAGCGACAGCGGCAGACCATTGAGCAAATTGTGTTTTCCATATAATATAACATCACGTCGATTTTGGGTAACCCAAAACTATGTACATATGTATGTCCAAGGACCCCAACCCCCCCTGACTCCTACCCACGCAGCTAGAAAGAGAGAGGGAGTCCTGGCCCAGAGACAAAGAGAAAGTGAGAGAGGTAGAGGTAGAGGTAGAGGTAGAGAGAGAGGTAGAGGTAGAGAGAGAGACAGATTCCCAGAGAAAGAGAGAGATGGGGAGAGCGACCGAGAGTGAGAGAGAGAGAGAGAGACCCCATAACTGCAACCTAAATATGCGGTCCTGTAAGGAAACCCTATGTGCGATAAAGGGTTAGCCGCTTTTGGTGTCAGTTTTGGGTTTGCAATTCCTCGGCTTTCGGTGGCCGCTTTCCCGCCGCCTACCTCGGGGTTTTCCCCCACTCGCTTTTCCCCTCCCCCTCGCTTTTCCTTCCTCACTTTTCCATCTCCAAGTTTCGTTATTCGTCGATGGTTCCATCTGTGTATGGGTATTCCCATTTGGGACAGGCTCAAAGTCGCCTCCCACGGCGACTCTCGGAGCTCTCTCTTTCCCCCACTTGTGTGTGTGTGTGTGTGGGTAGGTGTGTGTGTGTGTGAGTTTGTGTGTGTGTGCTGCTAAGTGTGTCGGTGTGTAAGAGCATAACGCGGTGCCATTGGTGCGCCGCAAAAAGCTTTCATGAGTCCGGCTTTCTTTTTTTCCCTTTTCTCTGCTCCGCTTTCTTTTCTTCTAGATTTTCTATTTTTCGATTTTCTCGTTTTTTTTTTTGGGTACCGCAATGTGGGAAGATTCTGGTTGGTTAGAAGGAGGAGGCGGAGGAGTAGAAGAAAGAGAAGAAGGAGAAGAACAAGGATGTAGAGTAGGAGCAAAAGAGGAACTATAAGCCAGTTCACGGGGCGTATACTTGATGCAGCTGCTGGTGTAAACTTAAGCGAAATGGAATACAGGACTTTGGTCGATGAACCGGGATTATCAAAAGGACACTTCTTTTGATTTTAATACACCTTCCTTAATCTGGGAAGTTAAGTTTTTAATTTTTAAATGAAAATTTTAAGATGTTAATTCTGTTTTCCAATGAATAAAAGAAGACATTAAAGAAATTAAATTAAAGATAATAAATGAATTAACTTTTTAATAAGCTAAAGAAGACTTTAAATTTATGAAACTATTAAACCATAATACAATAAATACTTAATAATTATATGTGTATTTAATAATAAATAAAATAATAACTTATAAAATGATATATAAAATACTATATATTAAATTTTTTTGAACAGGAGAAAAGAAAACTTAGATGTTATCCGAGAACAACGATAATATATCTTATAAAATTACTATTTTATTAATAACATTGGCACTTTATTAGGTAAACATTTAAAATCATTTGTTAGGAAATAAATAAGTGTTACAGCCTGTAAATAGATTAAAGGAATTTCTTTTAAGAATGTAAGAAAATTTTTTTAAAATAATAAATTATTCTCATATATTGCGGAAATTTAAACTATTTCCTAAGGAATTAAGCAAAATATATAGAAAGTTTTGGAAAATGTAAAAAAATCCGGAACATTAACTTGTTCTAAGAAATTTCCATATATATTTATAGACGAAGAAGGGTTTCTATAAACTTAAAAAAACTATAGAGAAGTAAATTGAAGTTTAAATAAATTTAAATTAGAAGAAAAGATGAAGAAAAGAATATCTATGGCTCCTTAAAAGCTAAAAAAATTGCCAAGAACATTTTTATTATAATTAAAACGTCTTAAGACTTCAAATATATACCATATATTTTCCGTTAATAGCTATTTCCCAGCGACTTGCCGTCGGCAAATGCTCAGCAATTTCCACGCCACCGACGGCATTTCGCTTCCGTTGGCAGGGCGGAAAATGCCACCCATCGGCGGAAAAGTCCACCCGACCATCCAACGAACCGCACGCAATGAAAACGAAAGGCGCGCCCGAAAAGCAGCAAAGAAAATTGGGGAAAAGCAAAACAAAAACAAAAGCAAAGAAAAGAAAAAAACTCAACGGCGCGCAACAATTTCCCACCACAAGACGTTGCCTTGGAAAAACAGAAACGCAGAGAAGAAAAAAAAGCGAAACGAAGAAAAGAAAAAACGAAATGGAAAAGTAAAAGAAAAACCAAGCCGGTTTTCTAACTCACCACAAAGTAAGGGAAAAGCATGGGGTATTGGCGGCGGGGGTGGTGCTACCGTTTTCCTCCCCTCCCCCCCCCCCCCCTTCCCGATTTTCCGACTTTGAGCCTGGCCGACGAATCAGGGGAAATCGCCGTAGTATATGGTCCGCATTTTCACTCAAAGTCGCTCGAGTTTCACTCGAAAATTGCGAGAGCAGAAAACTCGAGCTATGCGCCGACTCACAACGCCGAACGCAAATACAAACACACACTCAAATAGGAAAAGCGACGCCGACGACCGTCGGAAAAGCGAGAAAAGCAAAGGAAATTCTGTTGCTGTTTTCCCTTTTGCTGCATTGCCGCTTTTCAGCGCGGACACCGCGTTGGCTGTTCAACTGCCGCCGGCTTTCGTTTTGCCTTTCGGTGGCATTTTTATTTTATTTTGGATTATTATAAATTGAAAATAAAAGAGAAATTAAGAGATTTAATTAAATTGCATTTGAAAATAAATTAATTTAAACTATAATTTATACTCATTAAGTGATGCTTGAATAAATACTAAAAGGGGACTCTTATAGTTTGAATAAACACATAAATTTGTGCTATTTTTTAATTCTTATTAAAATGTTTGGTGGAAATTCAACGAATGAATTTAATTGAAATAAAATATACATTCTTAGCATATGACTAATTCTGATTCTAATAAAGTATTCATTTTCTATAGCTCTTGAATAATGAAAATAGGAATTTCCACAAACTCTTGAATAAAGAAAATTGACTATATAAATATATACCGAAATTTAGCCATTTTCTTTCATTTGTCTTGAAATGAAATAGCGGACAAGAAGTCTTAATAGTTTTAGTTAAAAATTGTTACTATTAAAACTCGAATTCTTCTTAAATATAATTAGTACTTATTTCATTTCTTATTAATATTTTAAATAAAAAGCATTAGTAACATATAAGCCTTATTAAATAACTTTTACGGTTGTAAGATATAAAAGATATATGACCTATACAAAGTGTGGTGTTATTATGAATCAAAACACTTTTGTTAATTTGAACCTGATAAGATAAGTGTAAATTTTTTTTAAATAAATAATAAACTTTGTATTCTATATTATATATATATATATTTTTTTTTTTTTTCATTTAAATAAATATAAATCTTCAGAAAACAAAAAATATATTGGTTTATAAAAGGATAGATACTCCTTGGAGAAAAATAATTTAAAAAGGGCTTAACCATAGGAAATCTTGAGTTATTTATTTATAAACTATTGCAATTCAATTTGGATAATTCAAGAAATGTTTATATATCCAATAAGTAAACCTTTTACAGATTAGCTTTATTTGAATATTTTTTATAAGTTTATATTATTAATATTATTTTATTACCTATATTTCCTTTCAGAATCTTTTTAAAATAAAATTTCTGAAGAACTTCATAAAAATTTAAATAATTTATTCAACAAAACATATAAAAAATAAACCTACTTTAAAAACTAATAATAATTTCAAAGCTATATACATTAACAATAAAATACGTTTAAAAATATTCTTAAATACCAAAATGAACCCCATCTCAAAGACTTGTTATCAAAAAAAAACCGATCTAAAAGGGCGCAAAAAAAACAAGTTGAACAATTTTCTATGCCAATTTTATACACCAAAACGAACAAAAAAAAACAAGGTAAAAAAAATGGGAGCAAGTTAATAAAGACCTCCCAGTCAGGCAGCTGTTGCCAATCACTTATCGGCGGCATTCGCCACAGGTGAAAGGTCGCCACACCACCCACCACCCCACCCCCCTGGCTTTCACGCCCTCACCCGCCAAAAGTGTCAGTCATATCAGTATTTACACGTATTTGTTGTAGATTTGCAAATTGTTTTGGCAAATTTGTTGCTATTTTGTAACCTCCTGACGGGGGGAGGGAGAGAGTAGATCCCTGGTAACGGCATCTGTCGACCTCTCTCCCCCACCCCTTTTGGAAAAATACCTCCCCACTCACACACACCATGCACACACACACAATAGGCACACAAATTCACCGTTACACAAGTGTTGTCAACACATGCGTTCAATAAGTGAGACACACAAGGATGTTTAACAGCAACCCCACGAAAGTGCACTGAGAGAAAAATGTATTTCAAGTGCTTCACTTTGGAAATTACTATTACTTATACGGCGGAGGAAGTCCTTTGTGTACTTTATACTTTGTAATTTTAAAATTTAAATTAAATTCATTATCGCTTATTATTGTTAATTTAAGTTAAAGCAATGTTTTCTTTGATAGATTGAACCAAAAGAATGTTAAACTTCCCTAAATCGATTAAAAATATAACCTTTTTTGGTTGTTCTTAATAAGAAACAACTTTAAGAAATAATATAAAATATTTCCTTTAGAAAAATATTCTTCAATGATATCTGATATTAAAGTCATCAAAAGAAAAAGTACGATACTTCGATCGATATTTAATAAACAAAAACATCGTATCAAAAAAGTCTCGAAATTTGGTAAATGGAAATTTTAAATAGCTCAAAAAAGTAGTTAAAATATTGACTTAATCTATATATATAAGATCATTATTTTAGATAATTATAAATTGTACATCTATCTAAATATATTCATTTAATTGGTTTTCTGCCCGTTTAAAAACTAACGAAAAACAAAATAATTTTTTTAAATATGTATTATTTAAGCTAAGTTAAATAACAATATATTTAATGCTTTCTGTTATTCTAAAAATATAATGAGTCTCTTAAGTACGAAGGGTTAAGAATACGTTTCTTGTTTCTTATGGAACAATATTTACATAAACATATGCATTAAAATTTTAAAATATATTTAATTTCGTAAGAAAAAGCAATTTTTTATGATATCAGTTCTTAATATTTTTTGTATAAACCTCTTTTATAATTTTATAATTGGATGTTGACACTTTAGCAATAACTATTATAATTGACAATTTAAATCAAATGGAACAATATTTTGTTGTACTGCTTCAACACTTATAAATAAATAAATCAACAAATAATTACCATATTTATATGCCTACATAAATGTATGTCTAAAGCTAATATATATCATTTAATGGATTAACATATTGGTATTTTTTTTTTCTCAGTGCACACACACTCACACACATAGCTCTCTCAAGCCAAGGCGTAAACAGGCCGCAAGTTATTACCGAAAAAGGAGCCGGCAGTAAGAAAAAAACGTAGCATACTTCTCAGAGCTGGGAGGGTGACGCCGAAAAAATGTATTTCACTGGCATTTTTGGCAAACATATTTTCGCAAATGTTATAAATAATTTTAAACGCACACCTTGTTTGAACCCTGCCCCCTCTACTCCACCCCTCCTCCACCCTCCTTCCCACTCTCTACCCATTTTCGCAACAAGGACCACGACCCTCTTGGCGTATTAGTGTCGCATTGACACGTAAATTGACATGAAATTGAATCAATGCTGTAATATGTCCTTGGGGGGAAACGGACCAGGCCTAGGGAGGTCCCAGGGACCCACAAGGACAATGACTTTAAAATACGTATCTCCCTCCAAATATATATATATATATCCTTAGCTCCCTGTGTGTGTGTGTACTTAGCTCTTGTCTGGCAAAATTGAGCTGTAGGCCTTAGACCCCGTGACTGTGCAAATTTTGTGCGTCTGTCTGCATGTTTGATTATACGCACTAAATCATCTCATTCTTTTCGTGTTTTGCCATTTTTTGCTCGTCGAGGAGGGTGCCGTCGAGTTTATTAACTTGTTTAAAGGCCGCCGCGTTTAACCCTTTAAAAGCAGTGCGAGATACAAAGCCACCCCCTGAGAGTGTGTTGTAAGGGCAAGGACATAAAAGAATATGTTTACAGGGGGAAGTTACTACAGGCATCAGACTTCATATATATATATATACATTTTAAAAGAAATAACACAAATAAAATAGTAGCTCTCAATGGCCAGTCGAATTTCTCACATTTAACGCCCCAAATACACTCAATTAAGGGGAAGAAGTAATTGATTTGTTCTCCCCTCGATTGGCATTCACTTTCTGAGCCATTGAAGCCTCAACACAAAAAACCTAAGCCCTCATACAGACTCTAGACTTCAGAGTCCTGTCTCCCGACTGACTATCCAGGATCCTTGTTACATATATGTATTTATATTTACTCAAGGGTGGAGTCAACACACTTTGATCTTTGCCTTTGACGGCGGCACAGTCAAAATACCAAAAAA
This sequence comes from Drosophila serrata, assembly GCF_035046125.1. Lineage (NCBI taxonomy): Eukaryota > Metazoa > Arthropoda > Insecta > Diptera > Drosophilidae > Drosophila > Drosophila serrata. The sequence goes on from NW_028257151.1 coordinate 49,846, forward strand.
AGAAAAAAAAATAAAATAAAAAGAGCAAAAAAAGGGGTTTTAAATAAATAATCTTAAATAGGGGAAAAATTATGCATCATGTATGTATGTAAGTACAGGCATTGTCTTGCCATATTCCGTGGAAATTAACTCAGGCAGAAAATTCATTTACGACATTAGCGCCAACTCTTTTTTCTTTTTTCTCTTTTTCTGCTTTTGTTCTTTTTCGGCCTTTTTATGACATAAATTACATCAAGCGCAAAATTTTAATATAATTTTCACTAAAAACGCAACGCGAAACTTTTTTAGTTACACGCCTTTTGCCTCATCAGAGGGGAAGGTGGAGGCAGGAGGAGCGAAAAGGAGCAAGGCGTGTGTGAAACGGGATATCCGCTGCGGAAGCTACAAATTTTCCACTTTTCCACACACACACACACGCGAACATACGTGGAGATAGGAATGCTGGGGAAAGGGAGTATTTTTGAGGAAAAGCCACAGTGAACAAAAAGAAAATGGTAAATAAAAATATTGAACAAATATATATTCCCATAAATCAATGAGTATATAATAATATTAATTATATCTAATAATATAAATAAATATAATATGTATAATAACTAATTTAGTAATTAATAATATATAATAAAATACATTTATAAGGATCAATACATTAATACCTTTGAAGGGTATTATAATTTCTATTCTAATTTAATTCATAGCTATCATTTATTATTTTTAGTTTTATACTGCATATAATAACTGCCAGAGAAACTGTTGATAAATGTATAGGATCTGTAACATCTTTCAACAGAAAGTAACTTTGAACATTAAGTAACTATGAATAGTAGGTATTCATGACCTGTAAGTAACTATGATCAGTGATTAACTATGAGTAGTGATTAATTCTGAGCAGTGATTAACTCTGAACAGTAAGTATATATGACCAGTTACTGGTCTACTACTACTACTACTACTACTATTATCAGTAAATATCTATGACCAGTAAGTATGTATCATCAGTTACTAACTTTGAACACTAATAAACAGTGACTTGCAACTTTTTTTACACAACACATATCTGAGACCTGCCCGGCAGCAGTCACTTCGTTCCGGGGATGTTAAAACCAATTGGGAATCTTAAGCACAGATGTGCGTAAGTAACTATGAGCAGTAAGTAACTCTGAACACTAAGTAACAGTGGCCAGTAAGTATCTCTGTTCAGTATTTAACTATGACCACTAAGTAACTATGATCAGTAAGTATATATGACCAGTAAGTATGTATGTATGTTCAGTTCCTAACTTTGAACACTAATAAACACTAATAAACAATGACTTGCAACTTTTTTAACACAACACATATCTGAGACCTGCCCGGCAGCAGTCACTTCGTTCCGGGGACGTTAAAACCAATTGGGAATCATAAGCACAGATGAGCGAAATTTGTTTTGGAACAATTTTAAGCTATTTAAATAAAAAAATAAAGTAATTCTTCTATATAATTTTACTAGTATATACATCGGAGCATGACAAATCGGTGGACTATATATATACATATATATACATATATATCTGCAATAGGAACGATAGGAAAATGTTGGGAAAAAAATATTATAACTTTTAAAGTTTTCAATAGATTTTCATCATATTTAATATATAGCTATTAAATATTAATCTTCAATTTTGTGTCAAATTGTATGAAAATCGAACTACTATATTATATAGTATAGGGAAAAATGCAAAACGGTGAATGAAATGTTTGTTTGTAAAAATTAATATATATAATTTATATTATATTAATTTCTAGTTATCGAATTTCAATCTACAAGGGTATACAAACTTCGGCGTGCCGAATTTAGCTTCCTTTCTTGTTTTCAATCTAATTATATAAATTTTTTGTAAATTGAGTCAAAAGTAATTAAAGGCCTCTCTCTTAAATAAAAGTTTACTAAAATCCCTTAACCATATTCTTAAAAAACCGAAACCCATTTTTCCCATAATCTCTTTTCTCCCAGTGTATTTGATCCTTGTGGAAACTTGTCACTAATGTGCGTCTGCTTACAACGCCATTTTATATTTATTTCGTTACAGCGTCTCGGGGCGCTGAAAGGACTCTCGACTCGTCGTCTACTACGACTACTCTCGCTCGCACATATTTGCCGAGTCCTTTTAATCATTTGGCAAACTTTCTCTGACACGCAGGACGAGGGACCGTTAAAGGAGTCAACTACGAGTACATTTTCCGTATGCCAAAAAACTACTCACCAACTCACACGCATATGCCAGCACAAAGTCCTTTTAGTTTTTAATGTAATTTTGAGACTTTTTCAGCTGCTGCTGCTGCTGCTGCTGCTGCTGCTGCTGTGTCACTTTGCTACCAAGGGGAGAGGTGGGGGATTTTCCAGGAGCAGGAAAAGATAGTGAACCTTGGGTAGAACTTTCCCCCCTTGGGGCGGGTTGAGATGGCAAAAGTTCCATTTTAAATGATTTGCCAGGACATGAGCATGAGGCAGTAGTAGCTAAAGGCTTTTTGGGCAAAAAGGACATGCACAAAAATTATATTCTTTTAATCCAAAAAGTAACTTCAGAAATGTCTTAGCAATGTTTTTAATATATAACTATTGATACAATATATTTATATATTTAAAAATATTTATTATAATGAGAAAACTAACATGTGAAAAGTCTAAGTATTGTTTCAAATATATATTTATATCATTATATATTTAAAGTTATATTATAATTTTTAAGTATCCCTACAACTTACTTGGGCAATTTCTTTTCATTTCCTTAATTGAATTTTACTCTTGAAGAATTAACTTGACAACCTTTAGAAACCGTTGTAATTATTCTTTATGGAGATTTTGTGATTGATTGAACAATCAATTAATTTGTTAACTGCCCTTAACAACCCTAAACCCCACTTAATTGTCAATATTCAATGGAAAAGACAGTTGGAGTGAGTCAGAAAAATAGAAAAAGACAACGATGGGTTGAAATAAACTAGAGATAAGCAAAACTCTGAAAATATATTTGTATTTAAGAACATTTACCTTGGTACACGATAGTTTTTTCTGAATTTAAACTTTAAGAAGTCAAACATCCCTTTAATAATCTTCTAAATGCACATCTCTCTTTAGGCATTTATCCTCAATTTAAAGAAGGACAATTTATATCTGATTACAGAGTCATAAATGATACAGTCAGTGCCCTAAAACAAGTGGTTCGTAAGCCTTTTGGCTTCAAACAAAAAAAAAAGAAAAAACCTTAAACGAAACGAATCCAATTGAAAGGAATTGAACTGAGCTGAACCACCCGGAGGCCTCATAAATTTCATAGCGAAATTGTTAAATTTTAATAAAATCAAAGCGTATCAAACGCGATTTGTTCACCAGGCGACGACGACGACGAGGACGATTGTATATACTTTTGTACCCGGACACCCCTCTGAAACAATCGTCCTTGCCATCGTTATCCTTGTTCGCAGTCTGGTTATATCGCGTGTTTATTGTTGCAACAGTCGCGCTGGGCTCTTTAAAATAATACAAGGAGGGTTGGATTTTAGCCTTGGATTTTCAGTTTGGGTTTTTTGGGTTAGAACTCACTGGCATTTACAGTCATATTCAAGACAATAGTGCCGTTAAAGCGATAACAATTGCCAGTTGATTTATGTATTTATTAGGATTTAATTATTGTTTAATTATGAGAAAATTTTCTTAAAATAAAAGGAAAAATAAAATTGTAAGGTTAGGATACAAAAATAGATGAAAGACATAAAACAAAAAAAAATACTACATATTCTTTTTGACTTTTGCAATAAAAGAGTTCAGAAAAAAAAATTAATAATAAAAGCTTTTAAAAATACATTCTAAAATAATTTAATTCTATTCTAGTTATTATTGCATTATTGTTAAATATTAAAATACTGTAAATAAATTCTTTACCCTTTTGTCTCAAGCATAGCTCCTTTTTTTTTAATTATTTAAGTTGAAAATAGTATTTTAATTTACTTAAGGGAACATTGACTTGATTTAATATCTTTTCATGTATCTGCTTTGGGTTTAAGTATTATATTTTATATTTTTACAATTTTAGTTCCTTTAACAACCAATAAAAGAAATTATTAGAAATTATTACCATAAATAATAACCCAGAAACTGAAACCAGATACATTAAAATAAGCGTAGATATTAACCTGATTATGTTCTTCCCAAAAATTAATATACATTTAATAATTAACATTTCATTTGAATTATTTTTTTAAAAACTGAATTTTTCTTTAAAATATACATTTAAATTAGTTGAATTGTTATTTAAAGCCCATAAATTAAATAATATAAAAACCAAAAAATTGGAAAAACAATATTCCTCTTACCATTTTAACTACTTGGTACTATTGCCTTGAACTTAGCTGTATTCTTGCTACTATTTACCAACCCCCAGGATGCGCATTTCAGCATCTCGTATTCTCGCATCCTCGAAGTCGATGCCGATGCCGATGCCTGACGCCTTTTTGTGACTCGTTAAAGGATTAAAATCATTTTAATGGATTTTTCAAGCTGTTGTTTTGTTGTATAATTGTCGCCTCTATTGTGCCCCGGCTTCGTTTTCATAAATAGGGCACACACACAGGCACACACAGGGTGGCGATGACAGCCGCACACAGATCCTTCGTCCTGGCATCCTTTGCCAGCCTCATTTGTCATCATCTTTATGCTAATGGCTTGAGGTGTTAATGAAGCAGCCGCGTTGGGCAAAGTTTTGACACTCGAAAAACATGCTGGCATCTCAGCAATGGCAATGGGTTAAAGTTTCAAATTAACCCTCTCCTTTAAAAGGTCTTCAAGAAGGTTTGAAGCTATATATTTACTTTATAAAAAATTCCCAAATTCTATTCCTATACTCTCTTAATAATTATACAAATTTACCGCAAACACAATAAAGCTCTTAATCTAGTCTCTTTTTTTGTGTTTTGTAATCAAATTTCTAGTCATCCCATTAAGGACTCAGCCCTGCTCAAAAAAATAAAAGTAGCTCGCGGGTATCCTGGGAAATGGTTCTTATCATAATGAGGGCAATATATATATCGGGTTATATTGTAGACAAAATCCCCTAATTAACCCATTAGCCCCAGCTTCCCGGCTTTTACTGACATTCTCTCTTTATCTTTCGATGGTCCATAGCCGCGGGCATTTGGCCGGGATTTCGTTATCGGTTCGTTTAACCTAAAACCGTCTAAAGGTATATTTATTTACAGCTAATTTCGCGTGCAGCCCCGCGGCCAAAATAGACAGGCAATAAGCTCACCTGGCCCAAAAGTCCACCTTTTAACTCCCAACTCCCATCTACCAACCCATTAAGCCCTCGTGACTGACATTGATACGTGTGGTTCGCTGTCTAACGAGCGACAAGCCCTTGAGGCCATTTCACAAAAGCCGCTTAGTTCCCGGTTTAGCTCCGCTCAGCTCTGGACGCCTCCACCGCTCATGACTTCATTTTTACACTTAAAGAAAACTTACCCTTAACTTAGAGGGTTTTTTATAGTAAATTTAAATTCATTTAATACGTTAACTAAAGCATAAACTAGCTATGAACTAAGCTAAGACTAAGAAGCTTAGTTAACATTATAAAATATATATATTTTTCAGGTATGTAAAATTAGTTTTGAAATATTGTAATATTTTCTTTTAAAACATATACTTATTCCTTACAAATAGGTAGTACTATATTTGTCCTCTTAAATCATGTCCTTATTGGTTATAAATAACTCCCACTCTTATAACTTATAACTTATACTTTCTAAGCCCTGAAAATGTCTTATTAAATGTACTTTTCTTTGGAGAATTTAAAACTAAAATATTCTATATATAATAAACAATAAATATATATAGAAAATATTTATCATATATATCATATTATCTTTCCTAGGTTAATATTTTCCCCCAGTGTGTATGTGATGGTATCGTTTAAGTCCTGCCCGCCCAGGATCCTTGTGTTCACCTGCTCCGCTTACCTGGCAACTTGAAGGGCAATCCGGCCATAAGTGGATCCGGTCCAAAGCGTTGTGGCCCAAATGCGAACGGATGGAAGCCCTGATGACGAACCTTCGACCGGGGTTCTCTTGGTCCATCCACGGTCACCTTAATGGCCTTCGTGTATGTCGCAATCTGGATGGGATTCGTTGAGATGACAATCGTAAGAGTAAAGCTCTTGCCTGTAGGAGAGAAAGGTGGGAAATTTATTTTATTATTTTAAGTAACTTTAATCGAAAATCGAAACCAAAAAAAAAAAACTAGGAAAAAGAAGGAAAACTAAACAGCATAAGAGAGGAAAATCAATTGAAATTAAATGGAATAAAGTTAGGGTTTAATGTTAGCTCATTTAACTTGTTAAGTTTTTGCAAGAAAATACAAAATAATACAAAAATGTATTATATATCAAATAAACATTTAGAAAAACCCACAAAATATATATGTATTTATAACTTCTAAATCGTTTTCTCAAAATTATTAAAATATACCTCTTACTGCCTCTTCCTCTCTATTTTCCTATTATTAATTTATATAAAATTCTGATGAAAATCTTTTACTGGAAATTTGCACATATTTCCTTGTGGCACCTTTTGTTGATTAACTCAAGCATTTTGGCATTCAAATTGTTTGGCAAATGAATTTTATATTCGCGCGTCTGGGAGTTCCATTTTATGGATATTTCAAATATGCAGCGCAACGTTTACCTTTACGGGGTTGAGTTTTCCATGCTGGCACCGAGGGGTTAAGCGGGGTTAAAGGTTAGGATGGAGGAGGCATGGGGGGATGAGGGGTATGATAGGTATCCGATCTGGAACCAGGACCAGACAACGCCACAATAGTTGCCATGTCAAAGTCGCCGCACGCTACTTAATATTGCATTGGATGCAAAGGAAGTGCATGCAGTTCCGATCCCAATGCCCCCCATACAAGTCCGGGACACTGACAGAAAAATGCTTAAAAATTTAAAAAGTAAATAAAATTAATATATATTCAAAATTATAAATGTAAATTAATAAATATTATATTAGCTTGACCCGAAAATTGGCTTCCCAATTGTTTCAGCTTTAAGACAATTTACTTAAGAGAATTTGAGCTTGAAATATATTTATCCAGAAGAAAAGCCTGATATGATTATATGGTTAGAAATATCTTATGCAAAATAACGTTTATGTATCGGCAATTTATTGCTATTCGTCTTTTGACAAGTTTATTGAGTTGTTTTTTGCAAAGTCGAATCTTTGTTTTTATTTTTATTAAAGTCGACATAACCATATTTAAAAGTGTAATAACAAAATATTGTATTAAAATTATCGTAAAATTATATGTATGGAAATTTCCAAATAACAAAGGTATCGCATTTAACTTACAAATATCAGTTATGTTTAAAATATCGAATAATGGTTTTGTTTTTTATTTTATTTGTTTAATTTTTACCTATTTTATACATAAAACAAACGTTAAAATTAAATTTCATATATGTTCATATACATATATATTATATTCTTTCCAATAATATATATATTCTTTCCAATAATCATAGTTTAATCTTTTCTGTTTTATATTTCGTACATGGAATATTGATAGCATGGATATTGAACAGATAGCAGTGTATGTTCTTTTTTGTACGAATTTTTATTATTTAATTTTTAATAATATTGTAATATATTTATTTTATGAACACAATATTTTAGCTGGCATTTTTAAATAGCGTTTTTTATAGCAATTGTTTTCCTTTATGAGGGAATGCGTCGAAAATTCCCAAGTACAACTTTAGCCTCAAAATGCAATAAAGGAATACTTTAAGTTAGCTGTCAACGCATTAAAAACCCCTTTAAAAGAGACAACAATTTTACAAAATAAAGGATTAAGAACCGGTTTTCTAATATTTTATTTATTTTAAATATTTTTGTAAAATATATTTATGTTTTGCAGTGTGCAAAAAGCATCCTCCGCTCATTCATTCATTCATGGTTTTCGCCCGCTATATGCATGTCTGCGTTGGTATGCGTTTTTATGAAGCTTTCACAACTCCGTCGGGGGTTAATTTTCGCGAAATACGTTACCGTTTTGCCCACTGCCACTGCCACACCCACTTCTAGTCCTCCCCCCCTTCCTGTCCCTAGTCCACTAGTCCCTCGCCTCGATTCCCGTGCTGATACCAAAAATTCCGCACTTTAATTTCCATGTGCAGAGCATTCGCTCTATTTGCCGAAATCCAAATCGAAATCCAAATGGGCCATTGTGAACCCAGGGAGGTCGGGGAGGTCATGGCAACCCGTAGAACCCATCCATAGGTTAATAGAAAATCTATAAAATTCGCAGCATTATTTGCAGCTGCTGTGAAATACTGAATTTCTGGAATTATGGGAGGTTGGACGACAAAAAATTAACCCAAACAATGGTCTGATTGGGTTTTTTTTTTGTTTTTGGTGTAAGCGTAAGTCTTATTTCATTTTGTGATTTAAGTTAATTGAATTTTAATTATTTCTAGACAATTTTTGTAAAATAAATAATTAATATAAGTTGCAGGAAATATATGTTTTGAAAAGATAATTTATAAATCATTTCATAAAGTTTTGTACTTGCAAAATTACTTGCTTTCCTTTACTAAGAAAAACCTCTATTTGCAACTACTCCTACAGGCTGCTCCTTTCCTTTATTTCTAGATATTTTTGTAAAGAAAAATAATTAGAATAAGTTGCAATAAATATATATTTCAATAAGATAAGTAGTAAATCGGTTTCTTTTACCATAAAAACCTTACTTGCAACTACTTCTAACCTCCTTTAAGCTGCTCCTCAGAGTCTAAAAATAATCCCAAAATTATAATTTAAAATCTACCAACAAATAATCATAAATAAAACTTATATATTCACTTGTCTCTGCCCTCTTTCATCCTCATAATCCATTTAATTCCAAGTCATTTGCAGCTTTCTGGTCGACACCAAGAAAGTAAGTATAAAGGCGCAGTCGAAACACATTAAAAAAAAAAAACAAACAAACTTCTTAGATTAATATTAAATTAAACGAAGCATGCAAAAAACGCAAGAAGGCGGTAATCATTAAGACAAAAGGGCGGCAAACAAGCGACGACGTCTGAATTTTCTCTCTCCCCCATCCCGCTGCCCCTTTCACGCCCAAAATTGTAACGGCTGCAGTGCTGGGGAAAAGTCGCCGGGAAAACCCCAGAAACCTACGCAAGAAAACAAATGAACATAAACAGGCGAAACGAACCAAGAAACCCAACAAAATGAAATGAAACTTTTTTAATTATGCGCCCTCAGTAGCAGCAGCAGCGGCAACAGAGGAGCAACAAGCTGGGATAGCGGTGGAAATCCTGGAGGGGGTTGAAGGACTCAGGACTCAGGACTCAGGACGCAGGACAGCGAACCAAGGACTCTGGATGGGAAGGAGTAACCATGGAAGGCTCGCAAAGTGGCTAAAGACAAAAGACTTTGGCGTCGTCTATTTTTGTTTTCTATTTTATTTTCTATATATATTTTTTTTTTTGTCTTTGTGTTTTGCCAAATGAGCAAAAATTGCAAATAAATCTGTAACTGTAGCTGTAGCTGTAGCCATTTTCCAACCCCCCCGCACACACACATACACACATTTTCCTGGTGTGGGCGTGGCATCAAAAACAACGGCGACAAAGAACTTTTGCCTGCTAATAAGATGAAAAACCATTAAAAGTCGACACAAGTCGCGTCCATTGCAAGTGGAAAATTAAGAGAGAGAGAAGGGGGAGAGAGGCCAGCGGGTGGGGGGTGTAAAATAGTGGCGGAGGCTTGGGGGAAAATTCTGTGGAAATGGAGGGGGAGGTGGCGTAGCTGGGTTCCCGGAGCTAAAATGTTGTCATTTTCGCAACAAAGCAGAAATTATCACCACTTTGCAAAAGGCGACGACAACGACAACGTCGTCGGCAACGGAAAAGGAGTTGGAAAATGCGGAAAAGGAGGCAGGGAAAATCGGGTAAATAGCAGGAGGTTTTTTTGGTGGCAATATGGACCAAAGTCTGCACCCTTTTTAGCCAGAACCAACAGTGGTAAGTGTATGTGTGTATGGGCCAAGAACAGTGGAGTTGAGAATAAAATAATACATGGAATAAAAGGGATATTTATTAATTTGTTTTATTTTTAAGACAAAGAAAAATCTCAATTTTAGGAAAAATAAATTAATAACAAAGTAATTACTTTACTTTCATGAATTTATTATGAATCATACTACTAATAATACCATTGGATATCAGTAGAACTATTATTATAAGGATAATTTAGAAGCTTTTATTAATCTATAAAATTCAAGAAGTCTGAATTGGCGAGGAATTATTTGAAGGTATTTACTGTTAAATATTTATTTTTATATACTAATTGTATCAAGAATTTAAATTGCTTTATTCCTTATTTTTAAATAGACTTATTACTATTTCTTTTTCATATCCTACAAGACGCTTCTGTGAAAGTTAGAAGAAGAATTTATTAAAGGTGAGAACTTGAATTATTTGAAAGCATTTTCTTTAAAATATTGATTTATAATAATATTATATTATATGAAGAATTTAATAACCTTTATTCTTCATTTTTAAACTACTAAATTACTATTTATATTTCATATCTTTGAAGACGTTTCAATGAAGGTTAGGATAAGTATTTATTAAGGTACAGATACTTTCAAAAATTAATTTAAAATTCTAAAATCTTTCTTTAACCCCACTGTCTCTAATTTTTATTCAAGTGTATAAGTGTATGTGTGTGTGTGCCGAGCGCTAAGTGATTTTAAAACAAAGTTTTTGAAACGTTTAACCTTACACAACAAAAATGTTTCATTTGCCATTGGAGGAGTGAGCTTTGAAGGAGTCTGCAAAGGCAAGCCTTTGCCTGCATTTTAACTTTCGATGCTGATAATGAAGGCAGGACCCACCCTACACCCTTCCCCAAACCCCAAGACTTGCCACCCCCCAAAGGGAGGGTGGCAAGTGGGCGGCAAGGACAGCCAAAGGACACAACAAGGGTTCGTATGCTTAGGCAATTTAATGGCTGCTCCTGCCTGATGCCGGAGCTGTGTTAATGTCGTTAGTAGCATGGCGCCATAATTATAATTTGACATAAGACAAGAAGTCTGAGGTTGACAACAAAATGACATTTTAAATACAGGCAGGCAGGCACAGGATGCGAAACAACCCTCGGGGGGCTCCTGGCTACTGGCAGGACTTTGTATTTAGACACTTAACAGATCATAATTTCAACACTTTCGCTAACGGCCGGGATTTCATTGAGGATTTTTCTGAATTCCAAAAGATCTAGGCGGCATATATGTTATGGCTGTTATGTGTTTGATATTTATTGAAGGAAGTATGGGCAAAACTTTCTAAAGTCACCGATAAATATCTTGGAAAACCCCAGTCTTGCCCATTCTCTTTATTTGCATAAACTTCGCTTCACTCTGTGTCCTTTTGGGGAGACAGAAGGATATGCATATATAGATCCATGCCAACCAAAAATATTTATATGCTTAATTTATAGCAAAAATGGACAAAGCCAACTATAGATAGTTAAGTGTTTTTTGAGGGGTTTTTCCCTTTTCTTTTAATTTGGCTAAGACGAAACAATTGCCAGATGTTTTGTCAACTTTTAAAATGTATATTTATCACTTTTATCACTTTTTACTAAGCGAAATGATATACTAAATATATAATAGATTTCCTCATTAGGATGTTCTTTTTATTCAGTGATGTGTATAATATTTATTGTCCCGATTTTTACTCAGAGAAATGATATCCTAAATATATTAAAGATATTCTCATTAGGATGTTTCATTTGTATAATAATACAAAAAGTTATATTCACATTAATACCATATATTATCTCTTCACTTTTCCACTTTTCTTATTTTTCTCCTCGCTTTTTTTTTGTATCTTCATTATATTTATTTATTACTCGTTGTTGTCCTTTTGGCTTTGTTCCTTAACTCCCACCGAAGGCACTTTCTCCCTCCCTTTGTCTGGGGGTTGGTTTAAAAAATAATAATGGGCTTGGGACGCGTTTCAGTTTCGGTTTCAGTTTAATAATCATAAATTGTAACCCTTTTTAGGCGAAACTTCTCGGCTTTTTGTGTTGACATCCGCCTTTTTTGGTTGGTTGGTTGGTTGCTGGATTATTTTCTCGGGATCCCCCTCCCCGGTGTGGATATGGATATTTCAAGGGACTTTGGTTACTTTGGCGCCCCGAGGCACAAAATGAGCCGAATGATGTTGATGATGATGATGGAAAAACTTTCTCACACGATGGCAATGAAGAAGGAAATTAAATTTCCAGCCAAGTCGAAAAATTATATTGGCAATAAATGAAGACACAGCCGGGAGACGCGGATGTGGATGGAAAATGAGACTGAGTACCAGACGCTCCCTGCAATTACGACTTCTCATTTGCGGGGGTTGGAAAATCAGGGGCGGGGTGGACTCCCCCCTGGCCGAAAGTGGGGGGGGAGGGGAGAGGCGGTGATACGCACAGCGATGCCAAACAGGAAGCCGGAATCGACGTTTATTAAAACGGAAACTCGAGACAACTGTGCGGCGGCACCGTCAACATCAGTAGAAAAAAAGGAAATCACAAAAAAAATCCACAGACACCAAAAATATCAAGTAAGAAATAAGAAAATGAGAGTCCCGACCATGGAATACCCGGCTGTTAAGGGGGAAAATTATGAGAGCATTATTTCGGGCTGTTCACTAAATTAAAACTTACAAATGAAGAGAAAATTAGCTAAGAACTCTCTAAAACTAACATAAATTGTATCAAAATAAAATACAAACTATATTTAAAGATATTTACTTTAAATATTAAAATGTAGCTATATTTTTTTCATTTCAAGTTTTTCCATTAGAATTTCTTCTTTCAAACAATTCTTTTTTTAGTAATTTCTTAAGCTCAAATTTTGTTATAATATATTCTTAATATTTCTTAAGCCTTAGGCATATTTGATCAATCCAATACATAAAGTTCTATATACTTTTAAATTCCACAACTTCTCTTTATAAGAAGCCAGCAAAAAAAAAAAAATTGGAAAAAATCTTGAAAAAATCCTGCTTTCCGCAGGAAAAGAGAGAAAACAAACGCGACAAAGACGATGGCGACAAGGACATAATTCTGTCCTTGGGGCTAGCTGATAAGCCAGCCCCGCCCACCCACGACGAGCCACCACCACCACCCACGCAAAGGACACAGGCCGCTAAATTGCAATTTTCAAGATTTAAGCGTGAACAATAAATGTCACATAATCTGTAAGTAGCCAAATAAAGGGACACTCCCCTGTCCCTGTCCCTTCTCCGAGTAGCTAAGCTATTTAATTTAATTTATCGCATTTTAAGCATCCAACGAAACAATAAACCCACCAAAAGAACCAAAAACAGAAAATGGTAAAAAAAAATATGTATATACAGTGAATTTATTGATTGTGGTCAGGAGAAAGAAGAAAGCTTATAAATCTGTTGGTTCTGGCCTCCCGATACAGAACCAATTTGTAGGGGTGTCATGTGATAAGATTACGCGAAAAAAATATATAATTTAAAGCAAGAAGAAGGTCTACAAAAAGGCAAGGATCTAGAGGTTTTAATAAACGATGAAATAAATATTAAATTGATCAAGAAAATTAGGAGAAAATGGTTCGCAAAAAGGATGATTATAAGCTGTTTTCTTTAAAATATATTTAACAGAAAAATTTGAAGTAAAAGTAACTTACTTTTACTAGTAAATAATAAATGTGAATTATGAAATATGTATTCGAAATTTAATGTATTAAAAACTTTAATAGATGTTTAAGTATATTCAAGTTTGGTAAAATAAAAACTACTTTGATGAATACTATATCAAAGAAAATAATATAAATTACATTTAATAATAATAAATCAATTAAAATAATATAAATTAGATATATGAATTTAAGTGTATTAAAAACTGAGCAATTATTTTAGAAACCATTAGGAATTAGAAGTCAGCTTTTTAAATGTATTTAAAATAGAACCATTTACTTGTTACATTTAAGTTTTATAAAATAAAAGTGACTCTAATACATGAAATATAAAGGATTTTTTAAAATTCAATTGATAATCATTTTTTGGTGATACTAAAACAACTAAATATATAACCCTAACTTCTAATAAACCATTTTTGCTGAAACTTATATATAGTTAGGAAAACCTTTAGGTAACTTAAATCAAGACTTTCCAATGATTTATTTTAATAAAATTTATTTAAAAGCACTGCAAAATAATAAAATTATAAGCTATGTCTTAAATTATTTAAAAAATTAAATGAATTCAAATTTAAACACCAAACTCCTTTTAAAGTCCTTTAAAAAACAAAACTCCCGCCCCAATTGACAATTAAGAAAAACCAATGAAAGTGTCAACAAGTCTTGAGGTGTGTGTGGAGGGGGGAAGGAAGACCCAGCTGGACTTAATTTTTGGCCAGTATTTTAAGAGCTCCTTCTGCTATTTCTCAGGATCGTCTCCTCATTCCCATCTCCATCCCCATCACTCCCCCTGACCATTCACAATGATGCGGGCAAGAAAATCCTGTGACACATTTCATTATACAAATATCAATTAAGCACACAGCAAATACTAATTGTGAGTGTGCGTGTGTGTGAGAGTGTGTGCGAGTGTGTGTGTGGGATTTTCACCACCGACCAAAAGTTAGCAACCCCCAGGAAAAAAAGGAGAAGAAGAGAGAGAGAAAAAAACCTGTCATAAGGGCGGCTGCCTTGAAGGTCTGAAGAGCAAATGTTAATGAAAATTAAAAATTCAACATCAAACGCAAGAAAAATGTAAGGCAAAGCCCAACCCAGACCCCCACACACAAGAAAGTGTTAATGTGTTATCTGATTTATTTATATAAAAATACACTGCAAAAAAATATAGCATATTTGAGGAGCAAAAATACACAGAGTCTTGACATATTTGGAAATAATAGAGCCATCTTTATAATTTAAATGTAGATTTATTTAAAAAGGAAGAATGATCACATCCAACTTATTTTTATTAAGTTTAAAAAAAGTGGAAGAAATAAATGTTATATATTTGTTAAACAAAGAAAATACTATTTATTTATTTAATTAAAATTTTCTTAAATGTATTATATAGAATGTTTTTTTACTGATGAGAATTCTTGACTGTAATAATTGATCTATCTTTATATGTATCTTTAAATGTTGATTTAATAAAGAGTGAAAATGTTATAACCAGTATGTTTTAATTAAGTTTATAAAAATAAAAATAATTAAATTTTTAATTAAAATATACCAAGAAAATACAATTAATTTATTGAACTTCAATTTGATTAAATCAATGAAGAATTTATTTGAATGTCTTGGTACTCAGGAAGATTCTTGACCAAAACTTTGGGGCATATTTTAAAACACTTTTTATTTAATAAAAATAATCATTTTATATATCTTAAAAAATTAATCACATAAAAACAAATTTACCCTTACAAAATGATGATTACTAAACCTAAAAATCACAACCACATGAACTCCTTTGATTCCTCTCAGTGTAATAGCTGTCATCAAGGATATACACACATATGTGTGTGTTTGAGTGTGCTTATTCTTGAATTTGTGAAAATTTCGAAATTCGTATTTCGTGACTTCAATTAAATTCCATTCGATACTCAAGGAATTTCCAACTGATGATGCGCAAGTAATTTTCGAAATTGGATACTGTGTGCCACCAGCAAACAGGCAAACAGGCAAATACGAATGCAAACAAACGCACATGTCTGTTCATCCTGAGGCTGTGTGAGTGTGTGTGTGTATCTGTGTGTGTACATTTGTATTAAATCAAATTTTAATTGCGCATACTTGTCCCTCGGCAAATATTTGCAACGCTCGCTCGCCACCGCCTTTGACTGGATCTCGGTCCATTGCCATTGAAAGCTCATCGCATCCAGCGGAAACTGGCCAAAA
This sequence comes from Drosophila serrata, assembly GCF_035046125.1. NCBI lineage: Eukaryota > Metazoa > Arthropoda > Insecta > Diptera > Drosophilidae > Drosophila > Drosophila serrata. Next base: position 65,819 of record NW_028257151.1, read on the forward strand.
TGCTTTAGCGACAAGGAATTTAAGGCCAACACACACACACACACACACACATACACACAGGCACACTCACATGCTGGGCAAACAAACATTATGAGCAAACAGGCAAACAAACAAACAAACCAAAGGCAAAGAAAATTTAACCAAGAAAAAAAATAAATAAGAGAGATAGATAAGTTAAGCTTTTGAATAATAAAGAAGGTTATAGAAGAGGATAAGGTAAATATTAACTTAAATGGTTTAACTCTTATTATTTGTGAATAAAATTATTTGAACTTAAATAAATTACATAAGTATTATTAAAATAAATTATAAAATCCAGATAAGTTAAGCTTCTGAATTATTAAACAAATAGGCAAAGAATATGAATGTATTAACCTACAAAGATAAAATATTTTTTTCAATCTTATTAGTAATATTATAGATTTTAAGTATTTAAGCATTTACAAAATAAATAACGAAGGATATAGAAGGGGAAAGGTAAATATAAATGGAATGAAAATGGTTAAACTTTTATTCTTTAGCAATAAAATACATTTTAGAATTGTAGTAACAAAAAATACATTAGTTTAATATAATAAAATATTAATATTTGTTATAAAATTGATCGAATCTATAAAGTTATGTTTTTGAATGAAAAGAAAAAAGGGGAAAAGGTAAATATTAACATAAAATTGCTTAACTTATATTGTATGCTAATGTTTAGAATTATTGCAATTGGTATATATTAGGTTTACAATTTATTTGCTATTATTTTTTAAATATATATATACATATGAGATCTAGATAGATTATACTTTTGACTAATAAAGAAATCTGTGTACAGAAGAGACTAAGGTAAATATTAGCTTAAAATTGCTTAACCTTTATGATTGAGCAATAAAAAATTTATTATTAGAATTAAAGTAGTTAAATTTAAATTATTATTAATATTTATTAGGTATTGTTTATTGAATTAATCTATTTTAATTTTTAATCTATTTATTATATTTTTTTATTATAAATATATTTTTTTTATTATTATTTGTTCTTTTTTGTGTTCTTTATCAAAAAGAAACGCTTTTATTATGTTGTTAAAACACTTTAAAATTAAGTAAAATCAGCTTATTTTATTATTTAAAACAGAATATAGTAAAGTATGGAATATAGAAATAAAACAAAGTTTAAATAGAGTTCTGAAAATAACTAAACAAATACACAAACATAACTCCAAAGGACACTAATTAATTCCCATTTTCCAGGCTGATAAACAGTGCTTAAATATATACATATATATATATCTCCCCACCATCTGTTTTTTTGTCAGAGTGTCAGGTTAATAGGGGTAGCCAAGGTTAAAATTCATTCAACTATAATTCCCCTTAACGATGAAAGAATCTTCTGCCAAAGGTCTATATAAGCACACCGGGCGGATGGGTGATTTCTTGTCTCTCCCCCACTGGGGGTGGTTTTATGACCAAATTGGGATGGGAATGAGGATGGGGTGGGGTTTGAGTGTCTGCGACTAATGCCTAAATAAGTAGAAAATGCTGCCCCCTTAAAATGCCACACCTACTCTCCGCCCCCATTCCGCATCCGGATCCGGAAAAGTATCTAAGCGCTCGGCTCAGCTCCTAGGAAATCTGTCAAATGTCAGTGGCAGCAGCGAGTTGGCAACGTTGACGTTGGGCTCATTAAAAAACGAACTTGTCCTGGCCCTTGTCCTTGTTGTTGTTCTTGTTGTTGTTTGTTATATTTGTTGCCATTTGAGACTGTAGTTGACACCTGGGGCAAAGTTTACCAGGTGCACAGAGAGAGAGAGATAGAGGTCTAAGATAGTTTAATTGAATATTTTCTAACTAGAACTTGGCTTTTAATTAGAATATATTATACATATTAAAATATATATATTTTCGTAGGATATATATAATTATAACATCTCTTAACAGTTCATAAACAAATACAAACAACGAATGATAAATAGGATATATATAATTATAACATCTCTTAACAGTTCATAAACAAATACCCATAGACTGCTAGGAGATATTAGAATTATCTATAAGAGTCCCCCAAAAATCTATTTAATTTTACTTAAGCTTAAGACAACATCTTGGGGTAACTTATCTTATTTATTACCTGGAAATCCTGAAATCCTAATTCATATATTATAAGTAGTAGGTAGTAGATAGAGGTAGTTTAATTGAATATTCTTTAAATAGGGCTTGGCTTTTAATTACTATATATTATAAATATTAAAATATATCAATTTCCATAGGATATATATATATAGTTATAACATCTCTTTATAGTCCATAAACACATACCTCAAGGACTGTTAGGAGATATTATAGTTATCTATAAGAGTCCTCTAAAAACGTATTCAATTTTACTTAAGCTTAAGACAACATCTTGGGGTAACTTCTCTTATTTATTACCTAGAAATCCTAAAATCCTAAATAATATATTATAAATATTACTAATAATTTATAATAGATCCTTTTTGTAACGGTGTTTTTTCTTGACTCGAAAAATGGCGTCGGCCTTAGTGCGACCATTTTGCCTGTCGGCTGGGTGTTTATCACATTGCTGCTATTAATTAAGCTTAACGAGGTTACCGCTCGCAACCACACCCCGCCCGCCCCCCGCCCCCAAAACCCCATTTTCCGCTTCTGAAAAAATGGGTGGCGCTTTTCGGGCGTCATCTTAGTGCGGCAAAACTTCATAATGAAATTTCACCTTCATCTCATTAAAAGTCTTGAGCACACACACACACCGAGCAGCTGTAAATTGATGCGTGTCAGTTGGAAAAAGGGGTTTTTGTTGCCCTAGCTAAAAAGCCAGTTGAGTTTTCCCAAAGAGCCACGCCCCGTAATCCGGCCAAGGTGCGCCCAGTTTTCCCGAATTGCCATTTCCTGAGTGGGTGTGGGGTGTGGGGTAAGGGTGCATATTAAATTTTTAATGAAGTTTAATGGCTGCCGGAAGCTTTAAAGAAACTGAAACAGAAACGGCAACGGCAACGGAACTGGGCAACACGGGAAACGGAGGAACACAGGAACCACTCAATGAGGGGAACCAAAAGAAAAGCTACTGGAATATTCACTTGGAGCTAAGGATTTGTTTGGGTTTTTTTGGTAAAGGTTTTTTCTGCTAGACTTTATTTTGGTATTTTTTGATATTTTATGTTTTAAAATATTTTATTTACTAAAATGTTAAAACTGCTTAAGAACTAATAGAAAACTTATTATAACAAAAACTTGTCTTCATTTTAATTGACTAAGAGGAAACACTATTTAAATCATTGACATCATTAGCAATTGAAAAATATATCGATGTACTGGAAGCTTATCGATAACTGAGCGTATCGTCAATACATAAATATGTAAAGCTATATTATAACATTACGATATACATATGTACGATAAATCGATATTCAGTTTGATGAACATAATCGAAAACATCAGCAAAGTAACTGAAGAAATATATTAAGAAAAGAAAACAAAACTTTTTGTATATTTTTTAAAACTATTGATACATATATGTATATCCTTTAAACGAGATATTTTTGTAAATATAAATTCTGATAAATTAAAGTCTTTTATACTTCCTAAATAATATAGATTTGTTTAGAGAAAATATTCGGATTATCGACGAATAAATCCGATATTTTTTGGAAGTGATCAATATATAAACCTTAAAATTCCATATATTTCGATAAATACATTCCGATTAAGCTAAGTTTATTAGACTTTCCAAATGATATAGTTTTGTTTAATAAAACATACGACTTTTATATATTAGAGATAATATAGCTTTATATAATAGATATATCAGAGTTAATCCCCATATAGTTTCCATAACCCATAGAATAGAACGATTTCCGTGAAATCCTTGCTCCTGCCCATTCCAATTTGCTTTTGCAAAACTGTTTTCCGTTTTGCAGGCCTTTAAACTGAGCTATAGACAATAAGCGGGCCATAATCACTTGCAGTTAATTAACATATTATCGCAAATGCAGCTGCAGCTTAGATGTTATTCCGTTGCACTTTGGTAATGCACTTCAAAGTGCTTGCACATCAATGCGATGCATTGGCCGGCGCTCTCATTTACATGCATATGGCAATGGCAACAATAATTACATGTGCCGGGCCCCACCTTAACCCCTTAAACCCTTAACCCCCAATCCTAGCCGCATCCCCCCTCCGAACCGGCCTCATCATCATCATCATCTCCAAGCAATCTCTTGCAGGCCGTGTGCTCCATTTTAGGCCCCATTTCCCAACCCCTTTTCGACATCCAAGTGATTGTAATTCATTAGTAGACAACAACCAAATGCATTTCCCATATGTGAGTGTGTGAGTGAGTGTGTGTGAGTGTGCGGGTGTGTGGGGGTCTGAGAGTGGGCGAGTGTGTGCCTGTATGAGTGAGAATGTGGATTATGCAGTTTCCGCTTGAATGCAACTGCAGTTCCATTTCCACTGATGGCACTCAAAAAAAAACCCAGGAAATAAATAAATATCGAAATATTACATAGAAATTATAAAGAAATTATATGGATACTATATAGAAATGAAATAGGACTTATAAATAATTGATATAGAAATTATATCGAAATTATATAGAAGTTATACAGACAATATACAATTATACAGAAATTATATAGAAATTTTACAGGAGTTATATAGAAATTAAAAAGAAATTATATAGGAAATATATGGAAATTATGTAGACATTATATAGAAATTACATAGCAATTATACAAAAATTATATAGAAATTATACAGAACTTTCATAGAAATATATAAAAAAATTATATAGAAATTATATCGAAACTATATAGAAACTATATAGGAATTATATAGAAATTATAAAGAAATTATATAGAAATTATATAAAAAATATATGGAAATAATATAGAAATTATATAGAAATTATATAGAAGTTATACAGACAATATACAATTATACAGAAATTATATAGAAATTTTACAGGAGTTATATAGAAATTAAAAAGAAATTATATAGGAAATATATGGAAATTATGTAGACATTATATAGAAATTACATAGCAAATATACAAAAATTATATAGAAATTATACAGAACTTACATAGAAATATATAAAAAAATTATATAGAAATTATATAGAAATTATAAAGAAATTATATAGAAAATTTAAAGAAATTATATAGAAATTATATAGAAATTATATCGAAACTATATGGGAATTATATGGAAATTATATAGAAATTATATAGAAATATATAGAGAAATTATATAGAATTTATATAGAAATTATACAGAAAATATATAGAAACTATATAAAAGCTATATAGAAACTGTATAGGAATTATATAAAAATTATAAAGAAATTATATAGAAAAAATAAATATATATAAATTTCTTTGAATATTATGAAAATTATAAATTTATTAGTTTTTTTTATAGAAATGTAAAGCCACTTATGCTAAAATGATTTTTTTAATGAAAAAACTTACGGTTTACTATTTTATTTCTATGTTAAACCGTGACTTCTTACATTAAAAATCTGAATATTGAAATATTATACAAATACGTTGTTTAAAATTATAAATAATTGTATATTTTATATAGATTTTAAATAAAAATCAACATTAGGCATCTGCTTATGGCCTAAATAATATTTATTATATACATTTTTAAACCTTACTTCTTTGCTTTACTTTCTTTTTAAAATTGAAATGTTTCCTTTCATGTCAGAATAATATGCCCGTTTATATTTTATCATCTGCAAATGTTCTTCTAAGAATCGTTTCAAGTTTTGTGTTTAAAATCTTTTAAAAAGTTCTTCTTTATTTTTTTTTTTATCAGTGTCGCTGTTGCAATTGCAATTGCAGCTGCTGATGCCGCCATTTTATCTAATTGCGTTGCCCCCTTCCCCTATGGATAATCCTCATCATTCTCCATCCACATCAGGCATTCGCGGCATAGTCCATATCATTAAAATTACGGTAGCATCACGCACAAGGCTCGAAAACAATTTGATTTTGTTTTATTTTAAGCGAAAAACCTGCGATGGTGGACACTATTTAAAGGTAATATATGTGATTTTTTAATTTAAGAAAATGTCTTTACAAATTCTAAAATGCTTTGGAATAATAAGTCTAGAAGAAGAATTCTGAATAATTGTTAAAGATTATAAGCGATGCCTGGAATTATAAGCGAATCCAAAGTGAATTTCAGGCAACTATTCCTATGTTTAGTAAACTCCCTTAATTTCCATATATTTTACTTTCAAGAATTATCCTTACAATTGCTATAATGGAACGCTCTTGGCAGGACTATCAATAGAGCTATCCTCCTTAAAGCCACCTGCCATCATTCCCCTTTATTAACACCCACTGACCGGCCATTTTTAACCCATTGAGAGCAATGGGGGGGGGCGGCGGCATGGCAGCCCTCATAAATTGTTGCATACCAAAAGGGGGAGCCAGGGAGCTGGGAAAGCTGGAAAAGCTGGAGCTTCGTCTGCAGCCTTGACAACTGCAAGTGGCATTAGTTGTAGCAAAAAATAAAATAACAACAACAATTACGATTGCAGGCTTTGCATTTACTTTTTCCTAGTACAAGGGATTTGCATTTGTTTGCTAATTGAAATTAAGCAAATAATACGCCAGAATTCGTAGAGGGACTCGACCCACGTAATCCTTTTGTAGCGCATTAAACCGAGAAGGGTTCTCCAAACAAATTGCGATAAAAACAAAAAAAAAAAACAGAAAAAAACAGCAGCCAAAATAATCTGGGGAAAGGGTTCCGGCTTGGGTTAAATAATTTAAATCCATTTGTAGAACATTTGATGCTGCCTCTTGGCAATTGTCACGCCCTTTTTCTTCCTTTTTTTCAACATTTTTCTCTCGATAATTAGTAAAAAAAAAGCAATACCAGGCCAGCAAGGACTTCAAATAAGACACTGTTAGAAAATACTATCTGATTTTAAGTTAATTTTTTTTTAAAGATAGCTTTTAAGAATTTAATACTTCATTTTCTATGTTCCTTTTGATCTCAAGTATTAACTTGATGTATTTTTGATGAGGAAATTTATTTCAAGTTTTGCTCTGTAAATAATTTATGTTTTAATTTATTTTCAACCTCTTTTTCCTGCTATTTATTTGCATATTTCCATTTTGTTTGCCTCAGTGTAATCAAATGTTTAAAAAAGATTTGCCAAAGTAAATCCCAAGGAATTATTTGCCACTTGAAACGTTTAAAAATGTCAAACAAGTGGAAGGACGAACGGATGGATGGAAGGACGAACGGATGGATGGAAGGGCGAATGGTCGAATGGTTGGGGGATGACTGAAAGATGCTGCTGATGAGGGTGCCCCAGAGGACCTTAACCCACCAACGCCCCTGTCTCATTTTCGCCTCCATTTCCCCGTCTCTCAATTTATATATATTTATTTTTTTTTGTGTTGGGTTCGAGGGTCAGACAAACTTAATGAGCAAATTGTCAAATGCCGCGGCAAAGCGCGCACTTAGACATGCCCCAAAAGAAGAAAATCCCCGCGAAAAGTCTGGACCGAAAAGAAAAATAACTTGGAAGAAACACCGAGCACCGTGGCAAAAATAAAAGTTGCCGGGGATTTGAATAAACAGTTACGCTGATTTAATTTGCCAAGCCAAAAAAAAGAATATATATAAAGAAAAGAGAGAGAAAAAATCAAAATAGAAAAGAAAATAGAAGGAAAATTCTATCACAGTATGTTGTCTGTCACCCTCGATTTGATTTTTAAATTGCGTTCGTGATAAATTGACGAAATGAACAGCAATAACAGCGGCCAAAGAAAAAATACAACAAAAATGAAGGAAGGACGAAAAAAAAAATTGGAAACCGTCGCCGACAAAATTGACAACTGTCAGGACTGGCTGCTGCCGCTGCTGCTGTCTACTGCCTTGCCAGGACCTGTGTGCAGCAGGACCTCGCCCCTGGATGTCCCCAATAGACATATAAAAATTAACTACAGACTACTTATCTTATTTGTTGATGCCAGGACCAAAAAAAAAGGACACAAACGAAGATGGAGACGGCGACTCCGGCCAAAGTTTGTCAGCGGCTTTTGATGTGTCTTTTTTTATTCGGTAAAATTGTGTGTGTGCAAATTCGGTTGTGTGTGTGTGTGTAAAGTCCTTCTTCCTTTTCTTTTTTTTTTTTTGTTTGAGCATTTGGGGTGTAACAATATGCATGGATAATGGTCTTACCGGAAGAAAGCAATCAACGCCAACCATATAGCCAAATGCTAATGACCAAAAGTCGGAGAAAAAACAGAAAGAAAAATGAGGCAAAATTAAAAGAAAAATTAAGGAATACAAAATAAAATGGGAAATTTCAATATCTATATATACCAATTTAGGAAAACTATAGGTTTATTGTTTAAAAGAAAAATAATAAATAACTTTCATTGGTAATAGGTAATATTATATTCTCCACTTACCCCTTCCACTTCTACCCACAAATCGCAGATCATTGAATTTGGCCACTTGGTTCTTCATTACGGCCGTACAGTTTCTTAATTCACCGCAGAAGTTCTCATCATTTCCGGCCCGAATGGTAACTATGGTGCCATCCATGACCTCGCCCAAGGCCAGGACCTTGAAGGCGATCGGAAGGGTCTTGTTGGAACGCCAATGGGTGGGCAAGGTGGTGCAGACCTAAAAGTGTTTTATTATTAATAAACAAATTTAAATTCCATATTTTTAGGATATTTAAAACAGGAAAAGCTTTAATATAGTTTAAAATCAATTACCAAGATATCCAAAAGTAAGGCAAGAAAATAATTTTTAACCTTAAATCTCATAGCATACTTTTGGGAACATTTCCAATTAATTTTGTATGTTTTAATTGTGTTTTTCAATTTGAATAATTAGATATATGAAAACACTTGATTAAAAGCATTGAATTTAATTTTAAATTAGTTATTAATGTGTTGGAAAAATGCAAGGTAATATTTAACAACCTGAAATGCATCTTAGAATACTTTTGGGTACATTTTTTTATAAATTTCAGCTTTCCATATGGCGTTTTTCATTTGGATATCTAGATATATATGATGGTATGATCCTTCAAAAAATACTTTGAATTAATTTTTTAAATCTATTGCCAAGATGTTTAAAAAGTTTGCAAGGAGATATTTAAAATCCTAAATTTAAATTGATTTTAAGTGTTCTTTTCACGTATTTAATCTTCATATCTATATATATATATTTTCTTGATAACATACTATAAAAATATGATAATTTTATCTGTTATTGTGACATTTTTTATTTGAATATCTATATATATAAATATACTTGATTTAATGCTATGAAGTAGTAGTAGTAGTTTTTTATTTAGATATCTATTTAGATAAATATACTTGGATTAATACCCACCACATGTGGTGATCCCGTCTTGACCAGCTCGCCAGGATGTTCGGCAAGCAGGACATCGACGGTGCGTTCGATGAGATTCTCTGGTGTCAAATAGGGACTTGTGTCCACGGGCTTAGTTTTAACATTGTTATTATTATTCGTATTGTTATTGTTGTTGATCGTAGTGCTGTTGTTGTTATTGTTATTGTTGCTAGTGTTGTTATTGGTGGTGCTGGTGTTGTTATTGTTGTTGGAAGAGGAGGATGATAAGGACTCAGCATTGCGTCGCTTCGTTGCGGTCGTTGTTGTTTGCTGATGTTGCTGCTGCTGCTGCTGCTGCTGTTGCTGCTGTTGCTGCTGTTGCTGCTGCTGCTGCGTCTGATGTTGCTGCTGTATTTGATTTGAGGTGGTCGAACTGACCTCAGCAGAAATGTGCATTATTGCAGCTGTGCTATCTTGGCGCCAGATTCAGGTATTCAGGGCCTCTCTTTGGCTACCGGCACGGTATTCAGTATTTCGTATTCCGTAGTCCGTAGTCCCGTAGTCCGTAGTCCGTAGTCCGTATTCTGTTTTCCGTATTCCGTATTCCGTATGTTGCCGCCGGGTTTTGGCTCGGTTTTTGGTTAACGGCCTTCGGCTTTCGGTTTTCGGTTTGATTCCCAATGTCTGCCTCAAAGAGTCGACGCATTCAATCCGATCATTGTCAGCTCATTTGGTAAATCTGGAAAATGAATGTGGACTGCAAATGAAATTCATCGGATTGTAATGGGAGAGATAGAGTGAGAGACTTATTGTTGTGTTGATGTTCCGTCAAAAGAATTCACTGGGAAATCTCCAGGGAATAGTTAAGAACTTGAAACAATTTCAAAAAAGATAAATATATATTTTTTTCCCTGGGTCTTAAATTTTGATTCAATTTTAAGCTGCTTGATGTCGACTATATTTTAAATGTTATGTTAGTGAGAACCTTTTTAAATTTCAAAAAAGATGTACTGGTAACCAAATATATAAATTGTTATATTTTAAAAATATGTCAGTCCCTTAACCATGCAAATTGAATTACTAAAATGGTGAATATTGATTAATATTAATATATATATATATATATTAAATAAAAAATACATTGAATATAAAACACTGTTAATATTTATAACATTTAAATACTTTAATGAAAAAGGGTCTTAGCTAAGAGATATTAATGTTTCTTCATTGTATTTCAATTTCCTAAACAAGTTCATAGGTTCCCTAATTTCTTTGTTCGTGGTTTTCTGGTAACTAAACTTCTTAATACATTAAAATATATTTTTAAACAGTTTTTTATCTAATTAAGAGTATTTATTTAAAATTTTGAAATAGAATGATACATTTTTAATTTAAGTCAAGTATGTACTTCTTTTTCTTAATTCAGTCATCAAAAATAAACATTTAAACATTGTTCAAATCAAATCAAATTTACACTGCATTTGTTACCTTTAGCATTCCATTAGATACTTATCAAAGGATTTTAAATCATTTATTTTTAAATATATTAAGTAATTTAATAATATTCAAGAAATTTTCTAAGGAATCAGCATTCAACATTCCCTTTTCACACTTCTACCAAAGAAAAACGAGTCCTTTAAGTTTCTTTTCCTTTTTTCAGAAATTATTTCTTGGAATTACCCGCACTGCACATTTTGCAACTTAATTTTTTTTACGGATTTCCATCGCTTTTGTTGCTTTCCGTCTTTGTTTTAACACATTTGCTGCACTTATTATTATTTTTTTGTGTTTATTGCCGTCACCAACAACAGCTCAATTATGATTGCACTTTTGCCCCAGGGGCCTGAACAAGGGACGAGGCAGATTCAGTTTCAGTTTCAGAGATTCTGAATCAAAATCAAAGCCAGAAGCTGGCACTATATATGGTAGATATATCCAATCGAATCCAATCGAATCGCATCGTATCGAATCGAGCTGAACCGCACACCTTTGCGCACAATTTGCATTTAAGCCAACGTCGGCGAGTGCAGCTCAATTAAATATTAAAAAATCATAACCAATAATGAGGGGAATTCGGGTACAAAAACAAAAAACAAAAAATGAACTCAGCTAAGATGGCATGACTGCATCTGTGCTGTGTGTTCATGTTTCATCAAATGGTGGAGTTAAAAACAAAAAAAAAACAGAACTGGAAAAATTATCGAAAGCACCATATGTTGCCGTTGGCTTGCGTTTGGCCACCAACAAAATCAACAATGAACTCACTTTTGTTTAAATAAGAATCATTTGCCGGACACAGTCGCGTTTTGTTTTTCATTTTGACATTTTTCCTTACTATTTTTCATAAAGCCTTTAATGAGAGCAGAGCAGAAATTTAACTAAAAAAGGATTTAAATTCTTGAGTTTTGAGAGGGTTTTTATTGGTGTGACGAGGAGTTTCTAAGCGATCTTTTGTTGAATATTCAGGAAAATATAAATAAATTTAAATTATATTTATATAAAGAAATATTTTGTATACAATTAAAATGAAGAAAAGCAAATAATCGAACCCTATTTTGTAAATAACTTATTTTAGAACGGATAATAAATAAATACAAACATAAAATTCACGTAATTTAAATGATTGTATTTTGAAGAGTGTTCTTTCTTTCAAATAGATTTATATGCTATTTTTTATACCTAAACATATCTCAATAAATATACATAAATAATAATAATTTATGCCTTTATATGTGTTCCACAAGCCTTTCTCTAATTATTACATAAAAACAGCAATTAATTCATTGTAAAAAAGAGTATTTAAAAGTTTTGGCTAATTAGAAAGTTTTCTGATTTGCTCCTTGTTTTTGTTGAGTGGCACGTGTTGTGTAAATATATATGTGTATTTATCACCATGCACATGGCCAACGCTGCGTATACGTATTTTTCATTTTTCATTTCGTTTTTTTTTTACAACTTCCGCGTTGAAATGAATACAATGGTGTACGTGTATTTATTTATATACAATTTTTTCCATGCCCAAATGAGTTTTCCGAGCGACTGTGTGGCGACATATGTGGCCACAGATAAGAGTCAGGCAGGATCGGTGATGGGGTCACCAGAAGTTGGTCTATATAATTGGTTAACAAACAAGTTGGTTGTGGGAATAGTCAGGCAATTAGATCAACTAGTGAGGGAAATCATTTATACAAAATTAATAAAGATTAATAAAGATGTGTCTATTAAGATGATCACTAAAGATGATAGGGAATAAGTTATAGTATAGTTATTTGATATTAGAATATAAACAATACAAAACTAGCATTAGCTTAGGTATTTTTCCATGTTTATTTTCATTTAATTTAATAATAAGTAGCAATAAAATGCATTAGCATTTACATTTTTTCCTTGAAAATAAATGGCAAATTAATAATAAGAAGTAATAAATAGAATATTAATTATGAAAAATCTATAAAAACCTATTAAAAATATGAATGATTTTATATTAAAGCTACCAGTGCACCTTATTTATAACTTGTAGTACTCTTCGATGATGTAATTTAATTTATTAAATATTAATTAATAAATCTTTCAATATTAAAATGCTTATTTTACTAATTTTTCAAACCGTTTTGTATGTTAAATGTTTCTCAGTTTTTTTTTTATTTTTTAGAGATCGTCGTTACACTTGTAAACTTGTTGATTTTCTTTTAATTTTTTCTTTATTTTTTAACGTAATCCTTGAAGGTTTACTAAGGCTTAAACTTCACTCGTTGATCCTCATTTCAAATAGGTTTCCTTTGACTTTATTCTTCAACTTATTTGCTGATCTCTTTTAAACTTTTCAATAATTTGAAGATCCCACTTACTTTTCCGAATGAATTATCATTTTATTTTCCACTTGCTTTCTTCCAGAATAATTTCAGTATTTATTAGATTTAGAATTTCCTTATTTCTTGGATTATATTTTGGCACCACAATCACTTGAAAAAAATGATGGATTTGTGTAAAGGCTCTCTTTTGATTTTGGAGCCTTACTAATTATGGTGATTTTGCTTGGACACTGACACACTTGCACAATATACACACTCGCACAGAACACACACACACACACGTTATAATTACACAGATATAGATGTATAGATTCTGGATTCGGGGGCAGAGACTGGCGATCGAATCAAACGACACGGAGATATTAAACTATTTTTTTGCGGTAACCATGAACGCGACCACTACGAGCGGTTGGCAACGTCGACCACCGAAGCCGGCTGCGACGCTGGCCGCGACAGTGACGCCGGCAGAAGGCCACCCTGTGACCCCCCCCCCCTCACTTCCAAAAACCCCACCACCCAACCCCCCGCCCCCACTGAATAGAACGAAGCACAGAACAGCATCCAGAAAAGTAACGAAGTCACACGAAGGAGCGAAGGCGACGCCTCATCATAATCACAAACGAAACGAAAGAAACAAGGACCCGGGAGCACGGACCAAGGACCCACCCCCAACCCCCTTTTTGGCGCCTGCCTGCGACGTTACCCCGCCTTCCCAGAGGAACGTCTATGTCGACTGCTTACTCAACTGCTTGGGGTATATACAGTCAAGCCTCCACAAGGTGAACTGCACTCCCTTCAGAAGACATGTATTTAGAAAAAAAATATAGTCTACATTCTGGCGTTTGCTTGAAGAAAGGGAATATAGCCTTAAGAGGCACTTGGATGTCTAAAAAGATATCTTGAAGAAAAGGAAAGCAAAAGGCAAGGGTCAGAATATATTTATTTTTAGCAACTTTATACAGGAATATTCCTAGAGAGTTTATAAATCTTAATAAAAGATACTAAAAGAAGGGTCAAGAAGTATTGAAATTATTGTGAAGGCAATACCAGAAAAATTCGTTCTTAAAAGTTATTTACTTACTTAAAGTCAAATTATCATCGAACTTATATGCTCATAATACTTATCTGCGACTGCATCAGGAAATAATTATATTTTTAAAATGTAGTTAAAGTTACAAAAAATAAGTGGTAAAAAGGTACAAAACTTTTATTGAAAAAGAAAAGAAAAGCTAGAAAAGGTTCATATTTGCAAATAAATAAAAATAATTTAAGAACTCTAGTTAAAATAAAAACGGTAGTTAAAATAAGTACTTCAAATAAATTTATAAACTTTCTAGAGAAAATAAAATACAAGGAGTAAGCCTAGATCATAAAGTGTAGTCTACTTATCAGGGACCGCTCGTGGGAATTCTTTACCAGAAAACGCCCTGTCTTAAAACACATAATACTTTTTTCAATAGAGATGAAATAGGCAAGTTATTTTAAAAACCTCCTATAAATTAGTATAATTTACATATTTTTTATAGTTTTTATTAAAATTTGTTGTGGGTTTCTAAGATATTTTATATTATTTGAACTTTTCTAAGACTTAAAAGGTAGTAGATTAGAAGAAGTTGGAATAAGAATGAATAAGAATGTGGCAATTACAAGGACCCTCTTCAGTTACATTTATTATAGATATATACCGGCATTTTAGTCTATAATCACAGCTCCTCCAAAATGTTCCAAAACTGGAAGTTTCCTTTAGGCAGTCTTCACAGTTGTTCCTTCTTGGAATTTTTATTTTTTTTGTTCGCAGTCTGGTTGCCTGACTGTTGTTGCTTTTGTTGTTGCTGCTGCTGTTGCTTCTCCTCTTTTTTTTTGGCTTAACATTTACCGCGAGAACCAGTAGCAGCGGTTTTCCACCGGGCAGCGTCGTCGTCAACGTCGGCCGCGCAGTCCGCGAGAGCAGCGACTGAGCAGCAGCAGCAGCAGCAGCGGCAGCGGCAGCGGCAAAAGTAAACCCAAAACCGAAAACCTAAAACCGAAAACCGAGACCAGAAAACGTCAACTACACCACAAGCAGAAAGGCCGCAACGACGTCTTCAAGTTGGTGCCTCCGCAGGACCACCTCCTCGTTGGCATCGCATCCACCAAGGGGAGCAGCTTTTGGCTCTGCTTTAGAAAAATGCGCTCATTTTTATTCCCTTATTCTTTTTTTTGTGCGCACCTTCCGGGTGCCAAGGAGAAAGCGAAAGCGAGACTCACTCTCTTCCATTTCGCGGCGACTGGAACTGTGGAAGCAGTGTGAAAGAGAGAGAAAGAGAGAGAGAGGTGGCGAGAAGCTTCTTGAGTTTTTTCCAAGCATTTTTTTTCTTTCCTTCCTTGCCGCTTTCTTTGTACGCTTCTTCAACCCCCAAAAAGAATTTCTTTCGTCTTGGAAATGACTCAAAATAAAAATCTCAAAAAGGCAACAGGGGGCGAAAAGAAAGAAAGCAAAAAAAAAAGGAGGCAAAGCAAAAGCAAAGCAAAACGCGGCTTTGTGGCAAACCAGGAATTGGTAAGCCTGCGAAAGAGACGGCTATAGGCGGGGCGAGCGAGCGAGAGCGATGATATCTTGCGGCTGCCATTTGCGGCCAAGAAGACGGTAGCAATATTATCCAAGGTTGAGTGAAAAATTGCAACCACATGGTGGAGGCGGGGGTGGCGGGTTTTTAAATAAAATCCCCTATAGGGCGTTGCTAATATTTCCTCTCCCTCTCCTTCCTCCATTGGTTTTTCGCATTTTTTCCGGCATTATTATCATACTTTTTTCCCCTCCGTAGGCCTTTAGCAACCCTCCTTCATTCTGCGGTTTCTTAAAAGGGGGTTAAGCAAATTAAGGGGCAGTGGCTAGGGGTTAGGGGTTAGGGGTTGCTGCTGGGTGTCAGCGGTTGCGCACTAAGGGGTGTGTGTGTGCGTGTGTGTGCGTGGTTGGGCATTATGAAACCGCAGGAATTATTATACGCTGCGGTCGATTACTATATCAAAACTCCTCTAATCAGGCATCTGTATTGGACAGGGTGACGGCGCACACACACACCACACACACACAACACCATATACCACATACCGCACACCACAACCACTGCTACACCCGCTCGCCGGGCAGCCAACCAAAACTACGCTACCGCTTGAGTCGATGCAGCCAATGAGCGGATTTCCCATCCAATTACAGTTTCAGTTCCAGTTGCTCAACCTGCTCATCCATCCTTCCATCCATTCATTCATCCTTCCAACTATTCATCCATCCATCCGGCGGATGAACAGAATCTTCCAACGCTAGATAGCACCAAGGATCTGGCGGCTGATCTATCTTGCCAGTTGGGAAAAATGATGGAAAATGCAAATAAACATAGATAAAAGAAAACATAAAACTTATTTTTTAATTTTAATTTTATGTATATCATTTTATTTTGGTACTAAATTAATAATAGTTGCCAATTAGACCTGAAAAAACATAAACAAAACATTTTAAACGATCTAAAATCGACTTTTCTACACAAAATATACATTGATAACATCAATGAATTCAATAACTTTAATATATATTACCCACTGAATACTATAATTGTTTAAATGTATTTAGAAATAATAACAAAATATCTAGAAGAGAGCAGATCAAAACTATCTCAAGACTAAACGCTGTTCAAATACTATTTCAGTATTTATTTGCCAAAATGTTCAAAAATGCAAATAATATAATAGAAAAAGTTTCCAAATAACAAAAAAAAAAACTTATTTCAAGTATTTGTATCTTTACACACATTAATTAATAAATTTCGCAAGTTTAAAACTTTATACATATATTAAAAACTATTTTCAATTATAGCTTATAAAACATTGATGCTGATCAATTAATAAATTATTTTTCTGTACATAAACATGGATTACTTTGATTTTTTATAAAAATTAATTATGTTAATTTCGGCAAAGCACATACACTATATTATTTACAAGCTTCATAATTAAATGAAAGATATAGAGATTTTTAGGAAAACATATATAAATTTTTTTAAAATTATAAGTATCTTGGAAAAGTGCAGATTAAACCTTTAAATAATAATAAATAGTGTTTACAACACTATAATTTTAAAAATTAAAAGTTAGTCTGAATTAAATCAGAAACTAAAATACATTGTCTTTCCCCTTTTGTTTGTCAAATATTTATAGCAACCACTTTAAAAAACGACTACTTACAAACGTAACATTTTTCTATTATCCATTTATATTTATTTATAGATACTGATTAAAAATATTTCTTATTCCAATTTCAACATTTTATTTAAGAAGTGATTTTGATAGCCCGAAACATAAGCTACTTATATTCTAAGCTGATAAATTTCGAATTAACAAAACCTTACAATATAAATTGAAAGCGTGGGTGAAGAAAACCTAAAGAAAATGGCATTAATGAACCCATTAATAAAAATATATTAATAAATAAATATATAACTTTAGTATTACATTTAAAAATTAATTAATTAAGTTTCATTTATCTTGTATAAGGACTTGGACTATTAAGGAACTAAACTCACAATAGTCAAACTTTTTCTTATATATTTTTTGGAGCATCATCCAAATAAATTAAAGGAAAATATCACTCTATCTGCAAACACTGTACACTTTGTGGAAAATTCGTTAAGGGTGAAGGATGAAAGAAGCTCTCGCTTCTTTTTGCAACTAATTTGCCCCCAATTAGTAATTTTCCACATGTGTGACACCAGTTTGAATAAGTTTTCTGTTTTTGTGTTTTTGTGTTTTTGTGTGCTTATCATTAGCCAAACACTCCCTCGCACGCACATGTACACACGTGGGGCTGCTCATCGATGACACCCTTTTTGCACATTCCCCTGCTGCACCCCCATTTGCCCCTCTGAGCAAACAAACCGAACCCCTCCTCAATGACCACCGACGCCTCCCCTGGAGAAGGAGCCAAGCCAATTAAAACGATAAACCAAAAATGCCCAGCGGCGTCACCAAAGAGGGTAAATAATAATGAGAACTGCAAGAGAGAAATATAGAGAAAGGGGGGCAAAAAAAACAACTGCAGAAAAATAAAGATTTCTAAAAATGCTTTTCCACTTTTTATATGCTTGTGCTTTTTTACACAAAGAAAAAAATATAAAGAAAACTTTTGCTAGACATATTTTTATACTAAATCTCTTAATTTCTTATCACAAATTGCTAAAAGGATGTACTATATTAATTATTATATAAATTATATAAAAATAGTTGCTTTTTCAATTTTTGCTTGATAATTTTTATACAGAAAACTAGAGTAAATTAAATAATTTTCGTTTAAAATAAAAGAAAAATCAATTTGTAGGGTTAATTAAATAAATTATATAGAATATTGAAATTTAATTGAAAGTGCATTTTACTATATTAATATACCAATATATCATATTTTTGGGGGAATCACTAGAGTTTTAAAAGCATCAAAAATGTGTAACAAATTAGGCTACAAAAATTTAAATTTTAAAGCACATAATTTATACTGCTTTCTATACCAAAAATAATTTAATTGTATACGAATATTTATTTTTATTCTTAAGAAGAAAAATCTTGCCGCTGAAACTGGTTGGAAATTCTTATGTTAGACAAGCATTTAAATAAATTTCCTATCTAGTTCAACCTTTAAGATTTCTTACATCTCATAAATCCCTAATGGCTTAATTCCAATTTCTAGACACACTTTTGAATTTATGATTTAAATATTTTCCTTTTTTCTTACTGTGTAATATATGTAGGTGTTATTTTTTTCTCTCAGCTGAAGAGCATGTAGTTAGGGGCAACGAAAGGCGTTGAAGTTGCAAGACCGCTAAGCAACGACAATGGCACCACCGCCACCCACTTAGCCGCCCAACGCCCTCGTAACCAACCCCCCACCCCCTCTACGCCCACTCCCCTGTCGAGGGCGGCAAAGAAGGACAATTATGAAGCAAGTTGGTCGGCAGATTCTCAAGGAGCAAAAGGAGCGAAAAATCCTTGCAGCCGCTGAAAGATTTTGTGCAAATAATTCCAAAGTGGAACGACAATGGTTGTAAAACGGCGACAAGTGCCTGCGAAGGAATAAAGGGTTTGAGGATTCATGCAGGACATTCAGTTCCCTTCAAAAAGGGTATATATTTATTTATAATAGGATAAATTATAAAAGGGGAAACATAAATACAACAGCTGTGTATTTAAATAAATATATAAAGGGTAAATTATATAAATTATAATATTAGTTTTATATAAATTATTCATTATTCAATATTCTTTCTTTGGCATTCCAGAAAAAAACAATTTTTTAATTAAAAACTGAATATTTATTATTTTTTATATTAATATAGGCATCACCAGTGTTGTAAAATCTATTAAAAAGGTCCTAAAATGATGCTACAAATGGTTACATCTTAAAAAAATACTTTAGTATCTTAAACTAATCTAAAACTACACTAATCATATAATAGAAACTTTATTCACTTTTAATAAATATTAAAAAGAAACAAGCATAAGTATCTTAAATATTGCATAGGTTATTTTTTACACCTTTCAACGAGATTATTCTTAAATTTTTAGTCGATTTCAATGTTTCTTCAAATCTATACTAAATATTTAATAAAGAATATAAAAAAAAAATATTTTAAAAATTCCATTACAGAGCATTAGTAAAACGAAAATAAAAAAAATATTTAAGAAAACCCCTTGGAATCCTTAGGCCTGGCCTCAACCCATCCACTTCTCGTCCTTCTCTGTTGATTTTTCTTTTAATTGTTGCGGATTTGCGTTCTGACACATTTGTCAACCTCAACCGTCAAGGAAGAAAAAAATTAAAACAACAAGAACAACAATGAAAAAGCAAAGGTGGGGCAAAAAGGAAGGAAGCCAGGATGAGACATGGTTGGTTTATTATTTATTAGCCTCAGTCCAAAAAGGAGTAGACAAAATGGGGGGCGGCCGGAAAAGGGGTTTTTGCTGGAAGGGGAGGGAGGGGAGGGGAGAAGGACATGTGAGGACATCCGCTGGGATAATAATAAACACCAGGGGACAAAAAACCGGTGAGAAGAAGACCGCCTCCAGTCAAGTAATTTGTCAACGCCTCAGCAACAAAAACCAACAAGAACTAAGCAACTAAGCCAACACTAAGCGAAAATAAAAACTAAACGAAATTAAATGATGAAATATTTATGGAGTAAAAAATTATAGAAATAAATATCTAAAAATAACTAATAAAATTTTATTAATTGAATAAAAGAAAATACAACTTGTATTTAATAAAAGAAAATGCTCATAATAATAAAATAATATTAAAATTTCCATCTTCGTAGAGGAATAAAATCACTATTTATTTTCTAATAACATATATCCAACAATCGGATCACTAAAGTTGAAAAACTTAGAACATAATTCTTAAAAATTATTTATCTTAAATATGCGAGTCTTTCACATATTAAGGTTATGATATATCAAACCCTACAATTATTTTTATATGATATTGGAGGCAATAATTTATTCTATATATAATATCAAACTTTTTCTATCAATAAACAGATTTCAAAACTAATAATAAAATAACTACATTTTCCAATAAACCTCTCTCTTAAAATTGTATTATCTTATTATTAATTTTTCTAGGTAATACTCCATTCTTTCATCCTTTTTCTCCCAGTGTAGTACACACATGAGAGACACCTGTACCCATGCCTGTTCCTGTACATGTCTGCGTGTGTGTGTTTTTATATGTGTGAGTTTTGAGTGACATATGTCAAAACTGAAAAACTACGCGAATTTGTGTCAAATACCCTTGTCAGCGCGTTTCAAGTGCAATAACATTTTGCCCCAACAACAAGAGGCAGAACGCTTAACCCCTGACCCTCCGTCCCAGCACTTAACCCCTTGTTGCCTTTGCTGAGCCATCATAAAGACAAAGATAAATACCGGGCAGGTGCGAAAACGAGTATCCTGAAGTGTTTTAGTGTGTGTGTGAGAAGGGAGAAGGATTTAAGTTTGGACTGCGGGAACTGTTGATATAAATCATGAGTAAGTGTATTAAATTCAGAAATAATCATTTAAAATTTATATAAATCTAAATCTATCTAAAAATCTGTGAAGAGTTTGAATAATATCTTTAAAAAATTTAAAAACTATAAAAATACCAAAGGATTAAGACAAAAACAAGAAGCAGGATTATAAATTTAAGTTTTTATTGAGGGAGGTAAACATTTTCTTTATAAATATCCAATATAATGATATATATAACATAAATATACCATAAATTGTTTTTTAAAAGCTCACAATTTTCTATATTCTATATCCTATTCCTATTTACTCTTCCTATTCCTCCCCTATTAAATATCCTTTCATTACTTGGCCATAAAAATTGTGATTGTCTTGTAAATAACAAAAATCAAAACATGATTTTAAATTGTTTTACATTTTTTTTTCTTTTTGATTTTGATTTTTTTGTTTACCAGCAACTTGTAGGAAATTCCCAGGACGAGCCAGGGACCCACAAGACTTGGCCATGCATGTGCCAGGATATACGTATGAGGATATCCTGAGGACTGTCTCAGTCGCAGTTCCACCCTCGAGTTAAACGTCGCCGATTACACACATGGGAGCTGTAAACCGCGTTTTATGACGCTTCTTTTTTGTTATGCTTCCAAATGTTTTATAGACTCGTCGCCCAAATAACAAAACAAAAAAATAGATCAGCAAAAAACAAAAAAAAATACTTGCGAAATTTGTGAAAATTACAGGTTTGACATTCATATTTTTTATTAGTGGCTCCCTTTTTGTTTATGATGCGAAATGGGATATGAGAGCTTTTTGGTGGTTGATTGTCTTTTTTTTTTTGTGGGGGAGAAGTTTACGCGACAAAATATGTTTGAAAGTTACTTGGGAAATAATTCAAATGGGTTTTTTTAGAATTTATGAAGGCGTAAAATAGCTAAATATATATGTTTATTATTGTAATATTTATGGGGAAAGAAATGGGGGAATATTTACTGAAGAACTAAGTTGAAAAGCAGACAAGATGCGTAAGACTTTTGAAAGAAAAGAAAAGAGTTTGAATATTATTCTAAAGCATTAACCTTTGATTATTATTTATATAACTATATTATTTGTATTACAACATAATATTTCTCTAGTTTAATATTATTTTATAATTTCTGCACAATATAATTCCATTAAAGAGTGATATATTTCCATTTTGGGTTTTAGTAAAACTTAAAGCAAAGTTTAACTTTAAAATAGGTATCAAGTGTATAATATAATGTACAAACTATAATTATCTTTACAAATAGTTACCAACTCTATATTTTACTTATTTCTTCAATCAAAAATATACAATCATTTTCATTTAATAACTTTTCGCTTAATACAACACTTTAAAATGTTTTTCAAACCCTACATTAGTTCTCTGCTTTCTTTTTCACAGACAATTCGATTTTCGCTTTCCATTCCGTGGCTCAATTGGTCCATAAAAAAGTGACTTGAATCATCAAGAATATAAAAAATAGAAATAAAAAAAGGGCAAAAAAAAAAGTGCCAAGCTGTTGGTGCGTGCTAAGCATAGTTAAAGTCCAGGATCCATATTTGTTTTAATGGCCACAGACATGGATATGGCCAGGAATCAAGATGGGGCAGAGGCTGGTGGCATCTCCGCCGGATGACAATAACCATAAGGACCTCGGGATAATAATAAGCGACAGATACATATATCCTTAATAATGACCAGAAGCGTCAAGGACCAACAGCAACACCAAAGGAGGAGTAGGTAAAAGATGGGACGTGCTCGATATTCAATAACCACATGAGCGAAAAAAGGAAGATGGACAGTGTTGGGAGCTTAATACTTAATATAGGTATTTTTTAGCTGTAGAATTATTTATTCCTTATTATTTACTTGTTAGTTTCACTATTCTGTTTATTTTATTTAAATATTTATTTATTTATATGTGGGTTTATTAATTTATTTATGTATGTATTTTCTTAAGTATTTATTAATGCATTTATTTATGTATTAATTAATTTATTTATGTATTTAATTCAATGTATTTGTTCCATTATTTATTCATGCATTTATTTATATATTTAGTTGTGTTTTTATTTAAGTATTTATTAATGCCATAAATAATGTATTTATTAATGCATTTATTTGTGTATTAATTTAACTATTCATTTATCTATTCAAACCATTCATAATTAATTAACCATTAATACTTGTTTATATATTTATTTTTGGATTTATTAATGCACGTATTTTTGTATTTAAGTATTTATTTATTTATGCATGTACTTATTTATATATTTATTTGTGCATTTAGTTACTTATTAAATCTTGTATTATTTATGTATCTATTTTAGGATTTATGAATTAATTTTTTATTTATTTATTATTTATTTTGTTTCTTTATTTATTTATGTATTTATTTATGCTTTTATTTATGTATTTATAATTTATGCATTTATTTATTTATGTTTTCATTCAAATATTCATTTTTGCATTTATTTATGTATCTATATATTTTTATTTTGTAGTAGTATATTTATTTATACATCAATGTATTTATTTATGCATTAATTTACTTATGTATTTTTTATGCATTTATTTATCTATGTTTTTTTTGTAATTTATTCATTTATTCACTAATTTATTTATTTGTTTATGCATTTTTATATAATATATATATATTTAATGTTCTGTAATTATAATATATTATTATTTTATTATTATATTTTTTTTTTTTCAATATTATCCTTTATATATCTCTGATCTTTTAATACCATTTTTCGATTCCTGTTAGATACCAAGGCAAAAATATATCCAAATCCGACAACACTGACAAGGACCTCCTTGCTCCAGGGCCTTGGTTCAATAAAAAAAAAAATTGAATTTAACATTTCCGGGTGGGACGCAGGACAAAGGACGAAGGACGAAAAGTTGGCAACGCTTATGGCAACCATGTGGGCAACCGGACAACGGCCCATGACTGACCCATTCAATTAAGCATGAAAAAAAGTTGTTCGCAAAATAAAAAACAGAAAGAAAATTCAACATTGGCGGCGAGAACGTGCCCCGTGCTAGTCCATAAAAAAAGGACATCACTTAAGGAGAAACTCGGACAGTGGCCGCAACAAAACACGCATCACTTGTCACACATACTTAGCAGACATGGTCCGGCTGAGAAGGGGGATTCCCACTACCCACTCCCATTTCCCATCCCCAAATCCGCATTCACATCCGCATTTCCATTGGCAAAAAGCCCCGCCCCTGTCATGTCCTGGTGTTGTTATTGAGGTGTAATACAATTTTTTGCCATGATACCCCATAACAATGGCAGCAAAGAGAAATTGAGACAAAAAGGATCTGTTCCGGTTTTCGATTTCAACGATTTTTGTTTGGATTTGAATTTATAAAATTTTAAAAATACTATTTATTTATCAAATTTGGTCTGTTAAACTTACTATTAAATTACCGGAAGCTGCCTGGGTGGCTATCGATAATCAAAAAATACTATTTATTCTGTTTGAATATTTGTTTTTAAATAAAAAATAATCATTATAATAAATACTCTTTAGTAATGACAAATAAAGTGTTGAAATATATGTTCTAACAGCTTGACGCTCCATCAAATAAATCAAAATCAAATCAAATCAAAATTATAATTATTATTTAGTATTAAAAGCAAAATACAAATTCAAATATAAATACAAATATACAGATGTGCTACAAAAATTGCTACAATTGTGTAAAGTATTAAAAAAAATGACCAAAATCAGACACAAATTTCCACAACATCTCGAACATTAAACATTTTATTGCCTACTTTTAGACACCCTTTTTAAAGGGGTTGCATTACACCACTGATTAATACATATAAAAAGTGCAATTATTAAAAACCTGAAAAGTTTATAAATAATATATATATATTTTTTTTTATAATATATTTAAAAAATATATATACCTTATTCAAGATTAAACCACACATTTCCTTTACCAGTAACCCAAATTTCCACATTCCTGGCGATTTGACAAACCGGAACAGCCCCTAAAAGTCAGAGACAGACTGAGAAATCGAATCGAAAAGGTTAACGAGTCCTGGGCACATATGGCGGCATTAGTTTACAGAGGGGAAGGAAGTCGAAATTGGGGGCGAGGCAGGAGGAGGACAACAGGGATCCAATCGTGGACGACGCATAAACTTGCAATTGAGCCAATTTGTAAAAGTGCGGCAAGCCCATTAAGATGAGCAGGATCCTTGGAGTCGGGCGTTCGAGAATCGAATGGAAGCCGGGACACCTGCTCCAACCTCCAACTCCCCACACATCCTGTCCACATTGTGTCCATCCCGTATCCTTGATATGCTAGATATACCAGATATATATATATATATACATATATATATATTTGTATATATATATCGCAGTCAAAAAACGCAACCCTCTCTCGGCAAAGAGGAACTTTTGTTGCGCATCTACTTTGCATTACAAGCGCCCACATTAAAATTAAAATAAAGTTTTCTGAGGGATATACATATATATCCTTTTTGGTCCTTTTTCGTCTTTCTTCTTTTTTTATTTTTTGTTTTTTTTTTTTGTTTGTGCAACTACAAATAAATCTAAAACTCGCACATTTTGTGATGGATATGGACACTCAAAGGATACGGGTCGGCCGCAGTTGGCAATTCGCAGTTTTATTTTTGCATTTACATCAGCCCACATGCATTATGCATATGTACATGAATACTTACGTATATAAATGGGAATATATATATATACATATATCTATATATATGTGGAAAGAAAATCCAATGTCTCTAAGTGTGTGTGAGAGGTCCTTTTTGGTACACTTTCTCGGGTCAAGAAGGGAACTTTTAAGCAAAAATGTATTTTTATATGCTTTAACCTGGACTTTTAATTTAAACTTTACAAAATAATCTCACTCAGAGAGTGTAAAGAAATAAATTTAATAAAATACAACATTTATTTATGGAGAAAATATTAATTTTGCACAATTTGTAATTAATATAATATCTATTTTAATAAAAAAAAAAGTCAAAAAGTAGTGACAAAGATGACTTACCTTTTCCTTTAAAAATATTAGAACTTCTGAAACTTATTAATCAGTAAATGATATTTATTTTTTATAACAAAAAATATATTAAATACATAGAGCATTGCTTATACCGTTGTAACAACTAATACTTATTTTTTTAACTTAACTTCACATATACTTTGTTGTTGAATTTCATGTTCGTTTTGCGTTCTTTTGTGCTTTCTTTTTCCTGGATTCACTTTAAAACAAAGCACTGAACAAAATAAAAAAAAGAAGGGAAAAAATAAGGTATGCAAAAAGTGAAACAAAAAAAAGACTCCAGCTTCATCTGTGAAGCTCTGGGCACAAAGGATGCAAAGGATACAATAATATCCTTAAGCTACAAATGCAACATGAATTTGTCTTTGCTCGACCGGACTTTGCTCAACCTTTTTTTCCCCCACTTTTGTAGCTCTTTCTTCGAGTTGCCTTGACAGAGACAACAAAAAAAAAATTAAAACAAAACAAAAAAAAAGAGAAAAAATAAATGTACATCCATGCTGAAGGATGGAGGGAAAGAATAAAAAGGATACTCGAACTTTACAAATGCATACACATTAGAGAGATTTACGTGGGTGTATGTGGGAAGTAATCTTATGCGTCGCATGTGAGAGCTTTCCCTTCTTTATATGTATGCAAATATATATATAAATGTATAAATATATACGTATAGTCCTTTTGGTCCCTTTTGCCTTTGCCTTTTGCTTCGACACTTATTTTAATTTATTTCATTTTCATTTATGTACATCGTTTCAAATGTCCCTTTTGCCTGTGTGCCCTGCCCATTTCGAAGTCCCTCCTCCGTCTCTGTGTGTAATTAAATAAAAACGACATTAAAGCCCCGCATTCTTCGACAAGCTTTTATTTTAATTGCCCCAAAAAAAGTAGGAGTTTCAAATTTTATCCATCTTCAGTGCAGATCAGGACAGTTCAAGGAGCTTGTTGAGCCTTAGGCAGTGTGATCCTTGGACTCTAAAGATGATTGGAAAGGGTCTGTGGGATAAATATAAAAAGATAGCTTTTAAGAAGATACTTATTATCTAATCTTTAAAGCGATTAATAATGTATTACAAATTGAGCAATATATAATTTAGTTTATAGAAGAGGTAAATCAGTATCATAATTCATAATTCATTTGCTCTAACCCCATGCTGACTATAAGATTCAAATAAGATATAGATTTGTGTTAAAGCTTACTTAATAATAAGTTAAAGACTTAAATATATTAATAGGATTATTTTGCTAACGTCATAAGAACAAAAATATACAAATATTTACAAATCTTTTACAACTTTCTAATGGAATATACATTTTTTTAAATTAAACAAGAAAGGAAGCTTACTTCGGCACGCCGTAGTTGATAAAGATAGATAGAAATCGACCACTAGGAATTAAAACAATTTAAATTATTTATATTTACGTTAAAAAAAACAATGAAGTAATGTCTTCTTTCATTTCATTTACCTATAGTATTATATTTACAGTTTTACTTTCACAGTTTTGCATTTTTTTTTTCTTTATATCCAACGTTCGGTTGTATGGCAGCTATATGATATAGTCGTCCGATTTGCATAACATTTCACACAAAATTCTGGATAAATATATATAATATATATATATATCAAATTTGATGAAAATCAGCTTAAAAATGGAAAAGTTTTAATTTTTTTTTTTTTAATTTTCTGATCGTTCCTATGTTAGCTATATATATGTATATACTATCTCTCTTATATAAGTCGGAACGAGCCAGGTCGGCCGACTATATCATATAGCTGTCATAGGAACGATCAAAACATTTAAAGAATAAAATTATAATTTTAATAGTTTTTTTTAACATATTTTTTTTATTTATTTTTATTCAAAGGTATCTTTTATTATAATAGAATTTCGTTTTTAGTTTTTGAAAATCGGAATATGTCATGACATAACTGTCAGAGAACGGATGTTAAGTGTAGAGGATCAGTAAGTATCTTTCAACAGAAAGTAACTATGATCAGTGATTAACTATGAGCAGTAATTAACTCTGAGCAGTAACTCTGAACAATAAGTATCTATGACTAGAGTAACTATGATCAGGAAGTAATTATGATCACTTAATAAATAATTACGATCAGGAATTAACTATGATCAGTAAGTATCTGTAAGTAAGTAAGTAAGTATGTATGATCAGTTACTAACTTTAAACACTAATAAACAATGACTTGCAACTTTTGTAACACAACACATATCTGAGACGTGGCCAGCAGCAGTCACTTCGTTCCGGGGATGTTAGAACCAGTTGGGAATCATATGCACTGATGTGCGAGACTTGTTTTGGAACAAATTAAAGCTATTTAAATAAATCTATGGATTTATTCGTCTGTATAACTTTACTAGTATATAAATCGGTTCATGACGGATCGGTGGACTATATAAATACATATATATACATATACATAGAGGCCTAACTGCAAAGTTTTATTGAGATACCTTTATAACTGAGGAACTTGTTTGCGTAGAAACGGACAGACAGACAGATATGGCTCGATCGATAGGGCTCTTAATGCTGATCAAGTATATATATATACTATATATGGTTGGAGATAACTCTTTCACTGCGTTGCAAACTTGTGACTTGCATTATAATACCCTGCAAGGGTATGAAAATAAAAAAATAAATAAAACAGCTTGTATCAAACAATAATAAACAAAGAAAAACAAATAATTTTTAATCCAAAATGGTTAACGAATCATTGGTGAACTTTTTGCAAAAATTGTTGATAATTCATCAATTTGACTTTTTGAATTTGTCACTGATGATGTGCTAGGACCAGTAACTTTGTATAAAACATCATCAAATCATCATCATCACATGAAATACTTATGAATTATTAATGAATGCTGAAGATGAGATGTTCCTAGGAACATGTAGCGCAACACCCATATAGAGGCAAAGGTTGCTAAGAACATGCTGCCTTCTTGAACTCCTTCAAGAATAGCCAAGTCTTAAACCTTATTTCAATCTTTTTTATACCGGGTGCGAAACTTTGTAGTAGTAGGTAACTTAGGTGTGACCAGCTGGCGCGTAGAGAGAAATTCATGTCTTTGCCGTCCCGTTTTCGGTTTTATGGGCGGAAAAGCCGGCGGGCACACTGCACTTCCCGAGCGACATACGGAAAAAAAAAGAAAAATAATTAATTGCCTGGGACAAAACGGAGAATTCCAAAGAGGAACGCAACCGAATCGCCAATTCGACACGCCTGATGCCGACCCGTTGACGTCCGTCGTCCGGCAGCAGTTGAGGAGGTCCGTCGCCAATCGCCGCAGCGGTGGAACGCCGGAGAGGATGTGATATGCGCACTGCCCACCGTTGGAATCTCCATCTCCATCTGTTGGTCGATATAAGCTCGTGCCCCCTGTCTCCGTCACCGTCACCCGTCTCGTCCTCGCCCACGTCCTCGTTCTCGTTTTTGTCCTGGTCCTCGTCTTGATCGTCCCTTCCACTGGCCACCTTTTTATTGCTGCTTCCCCGCTCCCCTTCGTTTATTCCCCTGGAAAGCTGGGAGGAGTTTTGGACGGAACACCAAGATTCTGGAACCTTGGGAAAGCAAACTAAAGCAGGAAGTTGCTACTAGAAACCTGGCAAGGAACATGAAGCTCAGAACCCAAAACCTGGAAGTCTTGAAAAGCGGAACAGAAACCTGAAATTTCTTTAAGAACTATTGAAAGAGCCCTCGGAACACTTATCAAAACTAACAAAATTCAAGAAAGGAATCCAAAAACAAACCAGGACTCCCCAGAAGACGGGAATCTTTGATAAAAACATCGAACCCTTTAGGAGAAAAGTTAAGCCACAGTACTTCCTTAAGATTAAAAGGCGTCCGGAAGGCAGGGATATCATCCCCAAGAGCAGGTGCTTCAGGATCTCTGACATCTCAGGGAAATGGCCACCGCATCGCTGGACGCACTGCAGGCAACCTATGTGGATTTTAGCGAGATAACGCTCCGAGAGGTACAAACACTATCACCTCACTAATATATATACATAATTTTTCACCTTATACTTCTCTTCCGTTTGCAGAAAGTCGGCCATGGATCATACGGGGTTGTCTGCAAGGCCGTCTGGCGCGATAAGCTGGTGGCCGTCAAGGAGTTCTTTGCCAGCGCCGAGCAAAAGGACATCGAGAAGGAGGTGAAGCAGCTGTCGCGGGTGAAACATGCCAATATTATTGCGCTGCATGGTATCTCATCGTACCAGCAGGCCACCTATCTGATTATGGAGTATGCCGAGGGTGGATCACTGCACAATTTCCTCCATGGCAAGGTGAAGCCAGCATATTCGCTGGCTCATGCCATGAGCTGGGCGCGCCAGTGCGCTGAGGTAGGTCGTCCTCGCCCACAAACAAACATTTGGTAAACTTTCCACACTTGAATTGAAAAAAAAAACAAGATAAGGGTGTTTATACATGTAAAATTATTCTTGTAATTCATTTATAACTTTTAAGATTATCTTTTTATTGAACTCTGTTAGTTTAGTAACAATTTGATATTCATATTTCAGGGCCTGGCCTATCTGCATGCAATGACGCCCAAGCCTTTGATCCATCGCGATGTCAAGCCCTTGAATTTGCTGCTTACCAACAAGGGACGCAATCTTAAGATCTGTGACTTCGGCACTGTGGCTGACAAGTCCACCATGATGACCAACAATCGTGGTAGTGCCGCTTGGATGGCCCCAGAGGTAAGATATTCATATATACATATATAGAATTGTATTTATGTACATTCCCTTCACTTGCAGGTTTTTGAGGGCTCCAAGTACACAGAGAAATGTGACATCTTCAGCTGGGCCATTGTCCTCTGGGAGGTTCTTTCCCGCAAGCAGCCCTTCAAGGGCATTGACAATGCCTACACCATACAATGGAAGATCTACAAGGGTAAGAACTCGGTCCGCCATAATTCAAACTACAAAAATAAGCACTAAATGAAGTTATCTTTAACTGTGTTCTTTAGGAGAACGTCCGCCCCTGCTGACAACCTGTCCGAAGCGCATTGAGGACCTAATGACAGCCTGCTGGAAAACGGCGCCCGAGGATCGACCCTCGATGCAGTACATAGTAGGGGTTATGCATGAGATAGTCAAAGATTATCCGGGGGCGGATAAGGCTCTGGAATATATGTTTGTGAATCAACAGGTTGGTGTTCTTGTAACGTATGCTTTTGGTCCTTAAAACATAACCTTTTCCTTTAGATTATCACCAAAGAGAGCGATGGCACGGTGGCCGCTCAATCGGATAGCCTCAGTTCGCTGGAGGATGAGGGGGAACTGAGTCCCTCATCCACACAGTTAACACCGACAACGGCGGCCAATGCCAATGTGAATGCAAAAGCAATATTAACAACAGAAACAACGACAACAACTAGCTCAATGACCGAAAATACCTCATCAGCAGCATCATCCACATCGGCAGACATCACGCCTACCAATTCGGGTCAACTTGACAATAATCCGCTATTCCATATGAGCAGCAATCGATGGGACGCGATACCCGAGGAGGAGAGCAACGAAAGTCGCAACGATAGCTTCAATCTGACCTCATCGGCGGAGGCCACCCAGCGCCTTGAGACAATACGCAATGGTATGATCCAGATGGCCTGTACGCCCATGGAGCAGCTTACACTGGATGTGGAGGCGGTATGTTAACTTAATTATTAAGTGGTTAATTAGTAACAATTTGCTTAAAAGCTTTTCTAAAGTTTTTGCAAAAAGTATGCTAGGATTTCTTGCTTTGGGTTTTTTTTAGTAAAAGCTGAAAGACAATGAAATTAAAAGCAAATGGAAATTAGCTCTAATTGAAGGTTACCAGGACAAAATCTTATCAGTTAAATTTATATACATATTATATTTTGGTATCAGGCTTAGACCCTTGATTATGTTTATATTTTAATGTGATTTATTGAAATTTACAGAATGGCTTCGATCTGAGTCGCAGCGAAAGCAGCAGCAGCAGCACGCATGGTGAGTTTTCTTTTACTATTTTTACTCAAATTTTGTTTTAATTAAAACTGTATGTTAATATATATATTTTTTAAAGCTATTAAAGAAAGATATTCGTTTAAATTACTTAACGTGTTAAAGACACTTTAAGCTATGCTATTTTCGTTTTATTAACTTCTTACTTAAATAAGCTTAAAAGCTACATAAAAATAGCTAATAGAAAAATAGTTATTTTAATCAAGAAAGTCTTTTTAAAAGCCATTTTAAATTAGGGCAAAAAATATATAAATATAGTCAGCTTTTGTTCAGTTGAACTTCATTAAATTATAAATTAATATTATGACAAATATTTTAATATTTAAAATAGTGGTTTTGAATCTCTCAAGGTATGCTTTTCTTTTACAAGTATTATTCTTTGCAAAATAATAAATGAACATAAGAGTAAAAGCCAAGATCAGGACCTTTTCAGATTTATAATTGAAAAATATAATTCTTAAATAATAAAACCCTTTTCAAACATAAGTCTTATATTATTATAATATATATATTTTTTTAAACTTATTTTAAGAGGCATTCCAAATATAATTATTCTTATAATTATTTATATTATTTTGTTCCAAATATTCTAATATTATCTTCTTTCATTTAATTCAAAGAGACACTTATTGCAGTTAGGCTTGTAAGAAATCTTTACTCTTTTCTCTGAAGCATAAACATAGAATCTGCCTGTTTCCCATGACTTTAAGATATATGCATATACCCTATATACGAGGTATCACAATTGTTTGGCATACCTATCGTACATATTTCAGACAACTTACTTAATCCCCATAGTTTGACGCATTCTAAAATATTTTTTCTACCTCGGCACGACAGCTGTTGCATGTTAGCCTTTCGGCCAACGCAGGTGACGCATTTTCCTCGAGTGTAAACAATGCACTCACCGTGCGCACCTGCTATCTCTCTCGGATTTATAGCCCCGTCTCTGTCGCTTCGGCAATGTTCTCGGTTAATTAGCCGCCGCGGTGTTTGTGCATATTATTTAATGCCCAAGAAGGGGAGGGGGAGGGAGGGAATCATTTTAAGCATTATTCAATTGTCAATGTCTCTGGCGGTGCCGGCGAATGCATAAATTATAAATATTTAGTGCGCTCATTCGGATCAATCGCTATCTAACGATCTTTTGATACTCTGTAGGGATTATTTATGCATATCACCAAAGTATTTATAATTATAATGTTAAAGTATTACTATTAGGAATCATTATTACTTAAATTAATAGAATATCCTTACAGCATTACGTTTTAAACCTATTTAATATTCATATTTAGTTTTAATTTGTGCTGTTTGTTAAATCAATACACCCCACTTATCTCTGAGTAAGTCCAGGGTATCGGAGCACCAAATAGTTGCACAAAATTTCGCTGCACAATTAAATAATTTGTAATTTGTTGGCTTTAGCCTGGCAATTTCGGGACAGATTTATAGGCAAAGGCATGCTCCGTCGATGCCCAGCAACCATAAACAACAAACACCCCAAAATCGGGCTGCGGGGAGGGCGGGGTTATACACCGAAAATATTTTTTTAATTCTAAAATAATACTTTACAATGAAAGAAGCCAAGAAAAATGAGTATAATCTTTTTAAAAAATTATTTAAAATTGTTTAATTATTTGTTCAAAGTGCTTTTGCAAAAATACTTAAACCTAAGTATCTTAATTGTGTATTTATCACAATATTTTAGGAAAACTTAAATTTTTAATGTTAAGAAGGATTGTAAAATTACAAAAACAAAACTTACACATTGTCGCGAAGAAAATCTCTTCAAAATACCAATTAAATCATATATTAATTAATTAATTTAGGACAACGTGAATTGTAAAATTACAAAACCAAAACCTGAACATTTGTTTTCGAGCTCCTACTTTGAAATTTTGGTGCCCCACCATGCTTTATTAAAATTGATATCGCAGTTTTCCTGACTTTCTAATATTTAATCTATAAATACACACACTTCAGTTACTATTTATCTGATTTAATTGATAAGCTTTTAAAGTGATTTTTTCAATAGATTAGATACCAAAGAATTTAGATAATGATATTGATTATAATTAATTTTTTTTCGGTGTGTTAGGGAACGCACACATGATGATGCGCTGCCTCGGACTCTCGGAGCAACAATCGCAGAAAAACATGATTCACCCGGCAATAATCTCACTTTTATTTTGATTTCGTCTATATGGCGCATACACCCGACCACACTTATATATAGATCACTCATCTATATAGGGGATATATCTATGTATGTACCAATTTGTATGTTCGTGTTGTGTGGAAATGTTGGGCAAATCTCATTTGGCTCTCGGTTGACACAGACAGGC
This sequence comes from Drosophila serrata, assembly GCF_035046125.1. NCBI lineage: Eukaryota > Metazoa > Arthropoda > Insecta > Diptera > Drosophilidae > Drosophila > Drosophila serrata. Next base: position 100,440 of record NW_028257151.1, read on the forward strand.
AGAGGCATAGAGAGATTGGACTTACATATCCCCCGGATAGATTCACACATTATATACGCACAGTATTTATGTCTGCAAGTATCCCATGTTTAGTAAATGCATCCTAGGCCAAGTCATGATACTCGAAAAGTGCTCTCCTTGGTTCTTCTGAGAGATCTCAGTCCTCGGCCACCGGCTGCATCGAACGATGAAAATGATTCCGCCCCAACGCCACCCAGTTTTCCCTACATCTCCTTCGCCCTCTGAGATTTCCCAATTGCAGATGCCAACTGCATTAATCATCGCATTCGATCAATGTTCATCTCGGGCTCGCAATGAATTTCAATGAATCTCTGTATCTGTATCTGTATCTGAATCTGAATTTCGAATCTTCATTGCCTTTTGGTTCGTCATGGAATTGGTGGGTGGCAAAGATGTATTAGCTGTCTATTTATCTTGAGATCTCGATCGATGGCAGTACCTTTTTAATGGTTCTCTAGACAGGGAGACTTGCTTTTAGTGAGGGATCTCCTTGGGAACTTTCTTTTATAGTTATTTGTTGGGTTTATATTGGGGAAAGTTTTTAGGGATAAATCTCTCATAGTTTATGATCTATAAAATGTCTCTAAATTACAAAAGTAACTTTGTTAAACAAAAATTAACAAAGATTTTGTGATATTTCTAGTTCATTTTAAAGGCCATTTAAATTTTCGTTAGATTAGATGTTGTACATTTTTACTATGAGATGTTTAATAATTTTTTAATTAATTTTAATTTTTAATTTTTTCTTTTGACGAGCTTTAGGATGGTGGTTTTTTAATTCAAATAAATTTAATTTAATCTATTTCCTAGCTTTATTTATTTATTTAGTTTTGTTGTGCTTTTTGGAGGCATTGTACGATTATCCTTAAACATATATCTTAGTCCTTAATATTTATAGTTTCTGACTGTATTTATTATTATTATTATTTTTTTTTTTTTTTGTATTTAAGAAATAAATTTGAAAAGGTATTGTTCAAGTTACTACACTATAAAAACAATGCAATAATAAATTGACTAAGCCAACAAAGAAACTGTAATATATAAGCTATATATTCGAGTGATAAAATCCAATAATATATCAACAAATATATCGCTTTCAATGTTATATCCAAAATATTCTAAATTTTTATATATTGATTTGCTTTAATATCGAAAACTGTTGCATTTAAATATTTAAATAATCCAATTTGTTTTTTCTTGTATTATCGATATGATATTTATCTAACAAACTATCGTTTTTAAATACTGCATCTTTAAGACTTCGATTATATATACGATTTTTCTTTAAAAATCGATAAGGCACCAGTTATCGATATTTCTAGGGTAAGGATAACAATCCAAAAAGAAGCAAAGCCAAATCTCTTAAGAACCTCCACCCTTGATCTTGGCAACTCCAGTCGAGTAAATTTAGGCACTAGATCCCTGAGTGTATAAAAACTAGAGCTACCATTTGTAAAACCTTAGTTTAAGGATATCAATTAAATGACCAACCTTAAACAAAGATCATCTGAATGGTATCTTTGATTATTTTATGCTCTATGATCGAGTGGCTATATGAAATAGATGCCTTTTGGGTTAATTGACTAAATGACTCACCACATTGACTGGCGGCAGCCTTTAACTTGTGGCTTGTGGCTCGTTCCGTGTGGCAATTATCTCGGATGGCAGACAAAGAAACCACTTGACCAACACACATTTCCCTGGGATGTGCCATGCTTTGATGGGTTGTTTTCTGGGCGTTTTCCACCCCGCCAAGAGTTTGGGAATGATGCCACAGATTTTTCGCTGTGCCGCGTCATCAGTGCCAGCGAATGCGAATGGCCCGGTCCGGCCTCTCGGTTCACCCCGATCCCCGATATATATGTACATAAATATATATAAATATATACATGGGAGAAATATACATATGTAGATATATTCAAGCGATCTTGCCACGTCTGCGAAGCGTTTAGAGGAAGGCAATCCCCGATCCGGCACGGCGCGAGAATTGGCGCGTTTTGTTTGATTTTCTGGTGGCTGTGGGATGTCTCGGCTTTGGCCTCAGTCTGCGTCCGAGAGCCGTGCGATATTGAGTGCTCCGCGAGATGTTCCGGAACCGTCGGAATCATTGTCCGCATCATTGCATCAACGCGAACCATCAGAAGCCGTCAGCCGCCTGCCGCCGGTTCCTATCCATAAAAAGTACCCCTTGCTGAAAACCCTCGAATAGAACCCATTCGAAATTCAAGTGAATTTTCCACAAATCGTTTTTACTATTTGTTTGCGATTTGTTTTTCCCCCCAAAAAAAAAAAAAACAAAAGAAAGCCCATAAAACACACACACACATACACAAAAAAAAAGAAAAGCAAGAGTGTTCTGTGGAAAATCAACAAGCAATTTGTGTGTGCGGAAAGGAAAAACACGTCATCGCAAGAAAAACACAGAAACAGAATAATAAGAAAAGCGGGAGTGAGCACAGTGATCTCTTCTTCTCATAGTTTCGAGAGGTGTGGAAAAACAATGTGAAGGATTTTCTCTCTCTGGCAAAATATCGTGTATAGCATTTAGTGCCCTATATTAAATCTAGCCATAAGGCTAGTTACTAATCCCCTTTTGGCAATAAGTTCGATCGGAGGAGTAGCCAAAATGTGCGATACTCGGGCCCTCATCAATACCAAACAGACCAACGATCTGCACAGTTGTTGGATCATATATAGTAGGTCCTTATTTTTTACCAATAATGTTAGTTTCTTAATTAACTAGAATTTAAACCTAGTGAAAAAGGTAACCTAGGTTAAAGAAAAGAATGGAAATGGGAATTAATATGTAACATATTTATTACTTATTTCAATTCCCAGCTGTAATAGTAAATGAAAACCATTTTTAATATAAACATCTTAAACTCTTCAACAGTCTTTATGTTTTAGTTAAAAAATCATAAGCTATAATAAGAAATTATTAGCTGTTAGTTAATTGTAAAGATTCATACATGTTTTAATAATAGCAAGATTTCCCTTAAAAACTACTTCATTGTCTTTATAAATTATCAATAAATTTAATAAGTTCCATACAAAAAGTATATTAAACTTTGACTAAAAACTATAAATCCTTGAAAACTACTTTATTGTCTTTATAAATTATAATGTAATTAAATAAGTTTCATACACAAAGTAATTTAAACTTTGATTATAAACTATTAAACCCTTTTCTGCAGGCTGTAATTATTTATTGGAAATCTTCAATTTTATTGACAATTTTCCACACTGTGGAAATATCAATAAATTATATTAATTTATTTGGCTTTCAATGACTTGTGTAAGTCCAGTTTAAAATGATTTTTTATATATTTATCATATATCAATATATATCCCAATTTATTATTTATTTATTAAACAAACTTACTAGTCCATTGATTAAGCAATTCATATTTTAAGTAAACCCTTTTAAGGTTTTTTATTAACCTTGCAGGGTATTATAATTTTAGTCAGAAGCTTGTAACTTTTAAAGGAATCATTTCCGACCCTATAAATTATATATATTCTTGATCAGCATCAACAGCGGATTCGATCTTAGCATCTCCGGTAGCAAAAATAAATTGTTAATTTTTTTCAAAATTTTATAAGGGGTTACATCGTTAAAATTGTCAAAAAAATTTTTAAAAATTTAATTTTTTTTAATTGTTTGATTCAGTATGCAGATTTATTAATCTAATAATAACTAATATAGGAAAGCTTTCCGAATCAAAATGAATGCATTTTTGACTGAGTTATGCCTTTTTTAATTTTTGGATTTGTTGAAAAAATGGTCATATAAAAATATCGATAAATGACGATTTAAGGAATATTTTATTTATTTTCTATTTGATTTTATAATTAAATGGAAAAACTGCAAGGGTATTTAATTGTCTGCTTCCCGAAGTTAGTTTCTGTTCTTGTTTCTTCTAGAGTTAAATATTACATACTATATAAATTAAAAATTATTATATACAAAAAAATATTTACGCTACTTTTTTCACATATTTATGCATTTTATTAAATTTCTAAAATGCATAAATTCAATTGATGACGTTGAAATGATTTAAACCAATAAGATATAATTACTATATAATACATAAAAAATATATAGAATATATAAATATTTACAAGGAATATTTCCACAACAATACTTTAGGGAACCAAAATTGTTAAATATATACAAAATTAAGTCTAGAAAAAAACAACTTTGATATAACAAATGTTTGATCAATAAAACTATTCTAAGTAGATATTATTAGGTCATACCTAGATATATTTAATATTCATTTTAGTTTAAATGATATTTTTTAAAGTTTATTTGTTTAATAACTTTCGTAAATAATAAATAATATAATTCCCTTTACACTTACAGCCAAGAGTGATGGCCGCGAGCGACTCACGGTGACGGACACCAAGCCGGTGATCATGACCACCACGGATCTGACTAATAATAACAACAACAACAACATCAACAGTCAGGCAGTCCTCTCAAATGGACTCCTCAGTCACGCAGTGAATGGTGGCCTGGTGACAACGGAACAGGATCAGGATCAGGGTATCATCAACTCGTTGGACATGGCGATAGTAGACGGTGATACCACAGATGCCGATGAGGATGAGAACGATGGCACCGAACAGTCACTGGCCGAGATTCTGGATCCTGAGCTGCAACCGGAGCCACCCATTCCAAATAATGCCGAGTCACAGGAAATCTATCGGGAGCACCGGCACATGGCCAAGGAGTACCTCAGCGTGGATACGAACCTGTATTATGCGCAGGACTTTAAGGACAAGCTCATCCTTCAGATGGATCGTGCCGAGCGCGAACAGAAGCAGGAGCTGCTGCGTAAGATCAAGGATAAGGTGAGTTGATTGTATTATACTAAAATTATAGATTACTGATTTAAATAAATTTAATTTACAGGAGGGCCTGCAGAGTCTGTACAACAATCTGCAGCAGCAGTGGGAGAAGCTGCCAGCCTCGCGTCAACTCCATCCGCATCCACACGTAGCACATCCCCATCCCCATCCTCATGTAGCACATCCCAATCCCCTTCCTCATGTCGCTCATCCTCATCCACATCCTCATGTAGGACATCCCCATCCGCATCCTCACGTAGCACATCCCCATCCTCATGTAGGACATCCCCATCCTCATAGCCAGCAGGATGAGGGATCAGTAACAACCGGTGGCACCGCCGACTCTGTGGAGAACGACGGATGGGTAGTCATCCAGCCGCACACCAATGCGTAGTCATCTCTTCCGCCGGAACTTCCGACTCTCTAAGTTTTGTGTTTAGGCTATACTGTAAACTGTAATCCTTAACTGTATCTGTATCTCTAGCCATAGCAGTGCGTTTATCGTTCTTATTAATTTTTTTTTTGTTAAGTTAAATCTAAGCGTTTATAGTCCACGAGTGTTTTCGTTTTATGTATCAGACAAACATCTTATTTTTTCCTTTGAAAACAAACTTAATTTAGGTTTTTAACTGTACGATGAAGCTTATATATTATATTATATTTAACGTATAGTTACTTATGTGTATCTGTCCGACGAAGCTGACAAGAGTAGACCAAAAAAATATAAAAACTTTCAAAAGCAACGACAAAAAAAGGAAACTAACTGGAGTGTTTTTATTTACTCGTTAAAAAATACACTTGAGAAGGGGATTTTTTATTTAGACGATACATTGTTTATGGATCGGTTATATTAATTTATATCTATGTTTTCCCAGCTCTAGTAAGTGTTATTTGGATTGCTTTAATTTCCAAAATTCAAATCAATGGATTTAATTTTAAGTTAAATAAAGAATTAAATTTTAAACCGATAAACATTCATGTTTTCCTAACTCAGATAATACTTTCTATACGTTTCTAAATTCAAGTTACAAATTCCTTCTTCTCTTTTTCAATATAAAGTATATATATTCTAGATTAGTTCCTCAGTTTTGAAGGTATCTCAATAAAACTTTGCAGCTAGTCTTCTATATACTCTCAATCATATATAAATCGGAACGGGTGAGATCGGACGACTATATCACATAGCTGTCATGGGAAAAATCGGAAAATATTTAGAAAAAAATTACAACATTTACAGTTCTTAACATATTTTTTTTAATCTAATTTGATTCAAAGGCTATCTTTTATTATTGAATTTCGTTTTGTTTTTTTTTTTAATATCGGAATACAATATATATAGAAGATCAGTAAATATCTTTCAACAAAAAGTTAGTATGAATAGTAATTACCTATGATCAAAAATTAAATTAAGTATCTATGAACATTAAGTAAATTTGATCAATAATTAACTATGATCAGTAAGTATCTATGAACATTAAGTAACTATGATCAGTGATTAACTCTGAGCAGTGATTAACTCTGAGCAGTGATTAACTCTGAGCACTTAATAACTCAGAACAGTAAGTATCTATGATCAATAAGTATCTATGATCAGCAAGTACCTATGCCCAGTAAGTATCAATGACCAGTAACTATCTATGAACTTAAATAAACAATGACTTGCAACTTTTGTAACACAACACATATTTGAGACTTTGCTGGCAGCAGTCACTTCGTTCCGGGGATGTTAGAACCGGTTGGGAATTATATGCACTGATGTGCGAGATTTGTTTTGGAACAAATTTAAGCTATTTGAGTAAAACTATGGATTTATTCGTGTATTTAATTTTACTATTATATACATCGGAGCATGGCGAATCGGTGAACTATATGTACACATATATATAGTTGACATAGGAAAAATCGGACGATTTATTAAACCATGATTAGCAATTAACTATGAGCACTAAATAACTCTGAACACTAATTATCTATGAGCAGTAAGTATCTATGACCAGTATATATCATCAAACATTAAGTAACTATGATCAGTAAGTATCAATGAACTTTAAGTAACTATGATCAGTTAATAACTATGATCAGTGATTAACTATGAGCACTTAATAACTCTGAACACTAATTATCTATGAGCAGTAAGTAACTCTGAACAGTAAGTATCTATGACCATTTAGTATGTTTGTATGATCAGTTACTAACTTTGAACACTAATAAACAATGACTCGCAACTTTTGTAACACAGCACTTATGTGAGACTTGGCTGGCAGCAGTCACTTCGTTCCGGGGATGTTAGAACCAGTTGAGAATCATATGCACAGATGTGTGTAAGTAACTATGAGCAGTAAGTAACTCTGAACACTAAGTAGCAATGGCCAGTAAGTAACTCTGATTAGTAATTAACTATGACCACTAAGTACATATGACCAGTAAGTAACTATGATCAGTAAGTATCTATGACCAGTATGTATGATCAGTTACTAACTTTGAACACCTATAAACAATGACTTGCAACTTTTGTAACACAACACTTATGTGAGACTTGGCTGGCAGCAGTTACTTCGTTCCGGGGATGCTAGAACCAGTTGGGAATCATATGCACTGATGTACGAGATTTGTTTTGGAACAAATTTAAGATATTTGAGTGAAACTATGGAGTTATTCGTGAATATAATTTTACTAGTATATAAATCGGAGCATGCCGAATCAGTGGACTATATATATACATACATATATATACATATAGTTGCGATTGGAACGATCGGAAAATTAAAAAAAAAATCTTTGTAACTTCTCCAATTTTTAACAGATTTTCATCAAATTTGATATATAGGCATAATATATAATTTTAGAATTTTGTGCAAAATTTCATGAAAATCGGACTACTATATCATATAGTTTGGGGGAAAATGCAAAACAGTGAATAAAATGAAGGCAGGCAATACTTTATTGTTTTTTAACATAAATGTATATCAATTATATTATTAATTCCCAGTGATCGAATTTCAATTTACAAGGGTATACAAAGTTCGGCGTGCCGAAGTTAGTTTCCGTTCTTGTTTTAGATAAATATTAAATGTTTCAAGCAGTTACCAATTTTAAATTTATGTAATTCTTATTATTGCCAAAGACCATGAGTTAAATACAAAATTCCGTAGAAATTATTTATTGTATTTGATTTATATATTTAGGATTTAACATTTTACAAAATAGAAACAAAGGCTTCGTCTATGGTCTAAACAGTTTTTGTTGCCGTGTGCTTGGCACATTTACTTCACTGTACAGTCAACACAACACACAATCTCGCATGTAGGTTTTAAGCTATCTAAAAATACAACTACGACATATATCGTATATAAAAAATATTCGTTTACCTACAATTAGACATTAGAAATAAGTAATTACAAAAAAAATGTTGAGTTGAGAATCGCTAAATTCGTTGGGGAGAGAGAGACGGACGGATGAGTGGAGAAAGGAGGCGTTTAGAGAGCTGAAATCAGGAGCCAAACATGGGCACATAGATGGCCGCGCAGGTTGATTCCCAAACATCGTTCGGCGTATCCCACGAGTCCTTGCGATGCCACCAATCCTTGCTGTCCAGGTCATACGCCATCGTCTCCGAACTGGCTCGATCTATCGACTCCGTGGAGTCCAAGCCGCCCACAAAAAATATGGTTCGTCTCATCACAGTCACGCCCGAATAGAATTTGGGTGCCGGTATCTGGGTCTCCACGCTCCATGTATTGCTCTCGATGTCATAGGCGTAGATGTGCTGCACCAGCACCCGCGACTCGGTCAAACTCTCGTGCCAGCCGCCGCAGGCGTAGATCCGATTATCGATTGCCACCAGGACGTGATCACAGCAGGGCGTCGGCATCGGAGCCAGCTCCTGCCAGCGTTCTGCCTTTGTGTCAAAGCACCACATACTCGCCAGTATATTGGCCAAATGAATGCCACCGGATATATACAGCTTATCGCCCACAACGACGCCGGCATGTTGACTGCGATTCTCTTGCAAACTGGGCATAAATGTCCACACATTCCGGGCAATATCATATCGTTCCACATTGGAGATCCTACGCATCGCCTCCTCGGAGTAATCATCATGCTCCACAATACCACCCACCGCATACAGATGCTGTTTGCCCACGGCATTTAAAGAGAACCGGCAGCGATCCAATTGAATGGGGGCAATTGTCACCCAAGAGTTTCTCAGGGGGCAGTAACAGAAGCCGAAGGGATGGATATACTCCTTGAGGCAAACATCATAGGCGCCGCCCACGATGAAGAGTTCGTTGTTTAGGACGGCAGTGCCAAAGTTACCTGAAATATAAAGATATATATTAAAAATTAACCATGAAATGAATATAAACATATGTATAAAAGTTAGCAGAGTTGGCAAAGTTGCACCAAAAGGTCTCACAAGGGTTATCTTTTATTCTCTGTAGATTTATGAATGTGTCCTCTCTCTGGGACCAAAGGTGGCTATCAAATTTAGGGATAAATTGTAAAAGAAGCGAACGCAAGAGACCCTATAAAATTACTTGTCGATTGCCATGCGAGAGAAGTTGAATAATCAAAACAATTGAGCTAATTTCATGAGTTCTAAAGAGGCAGTCAAGAGAATGACAAGTAATTAAAATTAAATTATGGAGAGCATTGCTTGTTTAAGAACCGCTAAGATCATAAGTGAATTATGCTATTACACGCGTAGCTCATCTAAACCCTAAATGTCTGTGTGACCTTTAATCTTATTAACCTATATACGGTAATGTTTTAAGACTACAGCTCACATTGATCGATGTGCGGTATTGAGGTCAACTCATACCACTTCATTTTGGTGGGCGAGAAGCACATTATCACATTGGTCAGTCCCTTCCACTCGAAGCCACCGATCTTCAGCAGGCTGAGCTCCATGCCCCGCATATTTGTGGGTCCCTGTGGCAGTGATTGGTCCTCCAGTGGAACCTTTCCCTTTAGCAGCATCGTTAGATACTCTTCCTCAATGCGATCATAGTAGGCAGTGGGCAGCTGTAGTCGCTTTCCCTCGTCCAGGGAGCAATTTATTAGCCTCATATCGTCCAAAGACTTGAAGTTAATGTGCGGCCAATTGATTAATTTTAGTAGATCCCACAGCGTATTCTCCTCTACTTGCTGTTCCAGGCAATAACTGCAAACCAGACGCACCAGCTCCTGTTCTGTCACATCGATGGGGTAATTACTGGACAGGATAAATCGCAGCTGATCCACTTTGAGATCCTTGAAATCCGGTGTCGCAGAAAACTCTTCGAAGTGAGCGCATATATAGCGATAGGCCCGCTCCGATAAGGCCATCTGTCCATAGATTTCGGCCATTCCGGCAATGGCCAGGCAATTATCCATCTCGATTTCGGTCTCCAGGAAGAAGGTACACCTTTCGATAACCTCACGCACCTGGACATGCGTGGAAGCGGCCAGTATCTCCTCGATATTGTCGGAATTCAGTTCCAGCAGGGATGTGTATATGTAATCGATGATTGAGCCCATTGCCCGTGCAGTGATCCCATAAAGATTTATCTCATCCTGTCGCGATTCGATCATGGCACAGTCGGCGAACATTGCGCAAAAGTAATCGCTGCTGGCCGCCAGGACAACACGATGCGCCTGCAAAAGGATAATGAAGTAATTAGTTAAATAATATAGTCAAAGAAAGGCAAGCAAATTAATAATTAATGAGGTAAAATAATTGGTATTTGATAACATTTATTGGATAAAGGATTTATTTTATTATTTTCTGTAAAATATAAATATATTTTAAACGTGATTGTGTGGATGTTATCTCTAAAATTAAATGGTTTAAATTGATTGATAAACATAAAAGATATTTGACTATAAAGTATTGAAACCCAACCTTTTTTTAGCATCTTTAGAACATTGATCATTATTACTATTGAAAAATTAAGTAGTAGTTTACCCCAGTTTTTAAATTTAACTATAACCTTAATTTTGAATAAAATTTAGAATTTTTTTTACATTAATATATGATTATAATTTAGATACATTTATTAATTAAACTTGCAACTATAAAGGCATAAGCCAAAATATTCCCCCTTGATGATTAATTTAATTTTGAAATTTTTTCTTTTCGAAATTGTGGGCCTATACTTCAGATAAATATTTCTGGGAATTCCTAATTATATATATAGCGGCAGAAACAAATGCGTCATCGACAAAACAAATTAATTTTCGATTTTTGTGTTTTTTTTATTTATGTTTTTCGTTGCTTTTGTTTGTATTTATTTAGCAAGAGAAAGTGAAGATGAGCTTTTTTGGTGTCTGTGATTATCACGTCGCCTTCCGCTTTAGCTTTAACTTTATTGTTGCGCTACATTTTAATGAATTATTATATTATATACATATCTGCATATAAATTTGAATAATGACAGTCATTGGAATGGTTTGGATTATTTAAATAGCAATGGAAAGATTTTATACATAATAATAATACAATATATATTTATTATTAAGGTGTTAAATAGTGCTATTAGATTAACGAAAGTTTAGTGCGGTTTATGCGGTAACCAATATATGTTATAACGATAAAAAAAACCTTTGATAAACTTAAGTAAACTTGGTTTATTTAGGTTTAACACAATTACAAACGAAATTTACAAGCATTTCTATTAAAATTCAACAAAAAATTAGATGTTTTATAGATTCCTTCTTGAAATTTGGTATACAGATGTCTTGATATACATATATATAATCCAAAGGAATAATGAAAAATCCAATTGATAACAATTTTTACTTATAAACCCTATGTTTATAAAAAGAATCCATCTCAAATACCACAGAAAACCTATTGTAAACCAATTGTTTAATCATAATTTACAGTGAAACTTGATCTAGGTTAATTCTTTGGGTTAATTGGATTATCCGTACCTTGAAACGATGGTCCTCGACGATCAGCGTGACATCCGTAAGCTTGTCCTCCGTCCGGAGTTTGTTCAAGCCCCGCAAGAGGTTCTCCTCATCGCTGTTCGCGGTTTGCGTCGCCGTTGCCGTCGCTGCCGGCGCTACTGCTGCTGGCGTCGCTGCCGTGGCAGACATGGTGTATAAAGATTACCGATCCTCTGTTGATCCGCGTCGACCCCAAGACCGAGAGCCTCAAGGTTGGGGAATCCGTCAGATAAGACCGATTGAACCCAGGGATTCCGATGGCTGATAGCACGTACGCTGGGCGAGGGGGTGTAGGGGTGGCGGGCAAACGGGTGAAGAATTGGACGCGGACGGAGTGCGAGCGAGAGCACAGCACTTAATGTTTACACTCGCGGCCAGCGGTCAACTAACTGTTAATAATCGGTGGAACACAAATCGATGGCGAGCTTTAAATAAAAACTAAATTTCTTTTCTTCTCTTTTAAGCAACTCGGATTGTTGATTTATATTTTTGGTAGCAGGGTTGGCAGTATAGCTATTTTCAAGCTAGATCGAGCTAGATTTGAAAATGGAAAAGCTTATGAAATGTGCCATTATCTTATAGCCTTAAAAATTGTTTTAATAATATTAATTTAGCAATAATTGAATTCCTGCATCAACGATTTATTTAATACAACAAATATATACATATTTTACTGACTTTAACTATTTTACCACTAGATCTAGCGTTCTTCAGTTGGATTTCCCTGTCACTTCCTACATACAATTACCCCAATTTAAACCTTACTCTTTTGTAAATTTTCATTGAACTTCTCCCCACCCTATTGTTTAAGTTGCTAAATTATAGTAACAAATACAATAATAAATATCTCATATCATTTATAAAAAAAAACTTATCAAAGATACAAAAAAATAAAGCGTACTTCAATTGCCAAATTGTGCTATTTGCTTTTTGCGAATTTGGCTTTTTTTAAATTACTACCACTACTAAATACAGTGGTTATAATTTTAGTTTCTTTTAATCTAAATTAATTAATTTTATTTATAGCTTATTTGTACTCAGAATTTAACTTTTACGGATGGTCATAACCTGGCAACACTATTTGTTAGTAAAAGCGCTTGAGCTGGTAGAGAAACGATAGCACTATCGATAATATTTAATATTTTAAGACACCGATGTTTTGTTTTGAAACATCGTTAGTGACTCTTATTAAAATATTGTTACTCATATTTACATTACAAGGCTTTTCTTCAGTAAGAGATACTTCTACGACTAATGGGCAGGAAGTTGCCCCCAATTCACATCGCCGATTTACGTGCTCTTGCAATATTATTGGTAGGGCTACACACGGTCCGACCAAAAAGTGAAGGGAAATGCATGATGAACGAATTTACATTTTAAAATTTCTATACTCTTAATAAAAGCTTAAAATCTATCACATAATTCAAACCAATTAATATATATATCAAAATACACATATGAATACAAATAAATGTATACAAACTTCTAAAAAGTTAATATGTTTGAGTTACATTTTCAATATGGAAATTTTATTAAATCCTAGAATATCCAATTCCAACGCTAATTAAAAATTACAATAATTACTAGTGAATAACTGAAAATATCAGCAGTTAAAAAAATATGTTTCCATACATATTACTTATACGATATTTTCTTAATTTTCCAAAGTCGCTTAAAATACAAACTGAATGGCTGCAAAGCCAGTGCGGCTAAAAACTTATTATAAATCGACGATTTTAATTGCTAAATAAGGGATAAACAAATTTAAAAAAATTAAAATAAACTTAAAGATAACAGAATAGACAAGGTATATTCCATGTCTTTCTACTGCGTTTTTGGCTGACATTGAGCGGTGGCATTTTTTCTTCGTTCTCTGCTTAATATATAGCCAAACATCGCCGACATATTCATTAATTCAGCAATTCAGTCCTATAGGGATCATACTGAATACATTATATTGCAGTTTTAATTAAAAAAACTAAAATAAAAAATAAATCTGCATGGCGAAACCCGATTTTAGTCCCAATAGTTATCGCTTATCGAATTAATAGCCAAAATGGATCGAGGCTGGGCTAAACTCTCAGCCAAGTTCTGAACCGGGTGGATGTGCCCGCGCTAGGCAATGAAACGCGCTAATGAGACCAAACAAATGGTGTGTCCAAGTTATTTTCTGCCCAGCCGCGCCCGGTCACTCTGCTCGCGACATCGAAAGCAAGAAAATCGAGTGGAAAGCGGAGAGAGAGAAGTAAAACAAAAAAGCAAAAAAACAGCGAACCTGCACACATTTAAATTAATTAAATGCCTAAATGCTGCAGCCGAACGCAAGTGCGTGTGCGAAATTCGGTGTAATAAATTAATAAACGTAACAGCCGCTAAAGTGTCGCGTGAAATTTTTTTCTTGTGAAAGGAAAAGGCGAAGTGTTAAAAAAAGTGCGTCCACAAAAAAAGAAACGAAAAGAAAGAGATAAAGGAAGCCAAAAAGAGCGGTGGCAGGCAAAAACAAAAAATGCAATAAATAAAACAAACACATAGTTCAATATCTTTGCTGAAGTACTATTTTCCATCGTTTTTTGTAAGGTTTTTTTTTTTGTTTCTGAACATTTTTTGGTTGCCGCCAGAACAGCAACAACAACAACAGCAAACGCTGAAGAAGCAACAGTAAGAAGAGGAAGATGGGGCGAGAAGCAGCGGCAACAAGAACAACAAATGCATAAATGTGAAAGAAATGGAAATTTTTGTTATTTTTTTTGTCTTTTGTTTTTGCAAATGCAATCATTTTGAAATTGTCGCGTTGTTGTTTTCTCACTCTGTCTCCCTAGCCCCTGCTGCTATCTCTTTCCTGCGCTACAACCTTTAAGAGCAGGAAGAAGAGGCAAAGCAATTACGAAAGGAAAGAAAAGAAGCTGCAAAGACTCATGTGCGTGTGTAGGTGTGTGTGTGTGTTTTTTTTTTTGAGTGCCCGAGTGTTTGTGTGTGAGAGCGCGCCACATGAGGAAATTGGCAGCAGCGACGCCAGCAGCGGCAGCGCGTAGTTACCAAAATATAAAAAATTGTACTAGCAAAACAACATAAAAACAACAAGAAAACCGTAGAAACAGTTAAGGACAAAATGAAAGCACCACCAAATATAGTTCACTTCAAAAATTATGTAATATTTCCGATTTATTTAATTTTTTACTCCTAAAAAAAATATAAAGAATAATTGTATAAATATAACAAATTGTTCTGAAACTATTTACCAATTTTAAAGTAATTACAATTAATTTAACGAGGTGCTATAAACTCGACCTTAACTGTTTATTACATTTGTTTATTTTGATATAGTTCTTTATTTCATTTTCCCTGCTACTGACTCACGTTTCGCTGATAAGAAGAAGAAGAGAAAATAAGGCAGTATAAGGAGACGAATAAAACAAAGAGTAGGGCAGAAAAAGGATTGCGGAATTTCCTATAATAATAAACAAGAACAAAAATATATTCCCTTATCAGCAAATTTTTAATATGATTTGTGTTTTTTTGTTTGTGCGTGTTTTTCTCTCTAGTTTGCATGAACAGCTACAAATGACAACAACAAAAATGTGTAAACAAAAAATAATAATAAATCAAGAAATTTAATTTAAATAAACGAAGGAAAAACGACGAATTTAAACGAAGTTAAAAGCTGCTTTTGGGGTAAGTTAATTCCAGTGTAATTACAATTTGTTGTAAATCTAAACAAGAAAACAATCGTGGAAGATTAAGGGAAATAGAAAGAAGAAGATGAGTAAGAGAAGTAGCAGCACTATGTCTCTTTCGCCCTCTTCCTTTATGCCCTATCTTTATTGGTCCTTCTCTCAGCTCCCTCCTTTTTGATGACTTCTGCCATTTCCCGTTGTTCGCCAGCAGCGAAAGTTGTCTTCCTGCCTTTTGGTCTCTTTTTAGTTTTGTTGTTTTTGTTTTGTATTTTATTGTATTATGTGTTTTATTGTGTTCTTCACGTTTCGAACCATCTCCTTTTTTCTTTTATTTTTTTGCTACGTTATTTTATCCGGAGAAATGCAAATTGGGTGAACTTTGTTTTGGATTTACCAAGAATTTGCAGTGGAAAAGATTTTTTTTGGAAAAAAGAAGATGATTATTACGATTACAGGTCATCATTTTGGAATATAAAATATTACAAATGATACTTTTAGGAATAGAAATATTTTATATAAGGAATACTTGTTAAATACTAGTTTTTATTGGTTTTTAGTGCATTTAAAAATCCGTTTTCTTTTTATTTAGGATTAAAATGTTGAATTACCATATTTATTTATTTTTATTACACTTGCAGGGTATTATAATTTTACTCAGAAGCTTATGTAATTGCCTTAAATTCGTATCAATTTTTATTTGTAATTTTACCCAAGTACATAATATTGTTTGTTTTAGGCAATTAGATAATTAACCCAAATTATTGGCTAATTTTAATGTAAGCACAGTAATTTGCATTCGATATTTAATAATGATCGCTGGATCTGCGGATATTTTCTTCTGTTGCATTTTTTTTTTTTACCTTTACCTTTACCTTTACCTTTTCATTTCATTGACATTGCCCTGAACTTGAAGACAATAAACAAACGACAAGCAAATAAACACAATACTCTACACACGCTCACACACCACAACAGTGATGGGGTTTTGTCTCTTCGTCGTCTCTTTTTCAAATAGTAGTAAAAGTCAATAGATAATTACGTATAATGAGCAAAGAATTACATTGCCCAATTGGCAATTATTGCAACAATAGTTAAATAATAATAACGGGCATTTTGACCGAATCACGAATTGTAAGAAAATTCGACTCTTTTCGCCGGACTTCGACTTCGAGTTCGAGTTCGACTTCGACTTTGGTTGCTGTTACTGTTATTACCACCATCGCTCCATGGGTTAATGTATTTTAATCTTTTTTTTTTTTGTTGTTGTTTTTGCCGTTGTTATTGTCTTGGTCAACACGCAAGAAGCAAAAGTAACACAAGAAAAAGAAAACATACAGCAGAGGGCTGGCAAAGAAATAAAAACAGTAACAAAGCGAAATTACATAAAACCTTGGAGTTGCACTGAAGGAAATTGTTTGTATGTTTTAAGCAAAAATAGTTGCCAAGTCCTTGGAATTGGTATTTCAAGTTTATTGTCAATAGAAAGTGGTAAATGGTTGCGTTTAACAGAAACTACATTGATTATTAATCAATAATCACTGATAGATTTTTTTCGATAGTACTTATAAACACAATATGATCACTGATCATGATACGAGATTTTTTCCTTTATGATTAGCAAAAAAGGAGTGTTGAAAAAGTAGTTATATCGGTTGAAATATTGTTAACAATAATAAAATAATCACTGTATTACTAATTCGGTGATCACTGATCACTGATAGATTTCTTACGATAGTTATGATCACTGATTATGATGCAAGATTTCTTCTATCATGCAAATCATTATCAAAAAAGTAGTGTTAAAATAGAAGTTATATCGTTGGTTGAAATATTGTTAACAATAATCACTAATTATTACTAATCTGTTGATCACTGATCACTGGTAGATTTCTTACGATAGTTATGATCACTGATTATGATGCAAGATTTTTTCCAATCATGAAAAAAAGTGTTTAAATAGTAGTTATATCGTTGATTTAAATGTCATTGAAAATAATAAAGGAATTAAAGGAATGCAAACCAGCAAAACACACTTGATCACTGTATGTCTATTCCGGTGATCACTGATCAGTGATCATGTTGTTCTGTTGTTTATAATAGGAGCGCACCTGTTTCTAAAAATATTGAAAAGTCGAATAGAATTAATTTTAGTTTATCATTAGTACACAATTTTATTCTTTTCTTTTATATCTTAATGTAAAATCAGCAACTAATGTCTAAAAAATATGGAAAAGTCCAATAGAATTAATTCTAGTTTATCATTAGTACACAATTTTATTCTTTTCCTTTATATCTATATGTAAAATCAGTTATATTTCAAAAGATTTCCAAGTAATTAGGAGTAATCACCATCATCAACCATCATCTTTAAATACTTTATAGCATCTTCTAGTCGATTTCTCTCAGTGTCGTCGTGGAGGAGGGGGCCTGGGAACTGCTGTCCTCACCTTTTGTTTTAAGCCTGATGGAAGCAAACGAAGCACGAGCCGCCTTTTTAACTTAACTCAAACTCAAACTGAAACTCAGACTGAAGCTCTCTGCTCAACGTGAGGCAAACGAACTCGAACCTCGAACCCGACTTGCCCAAGTCGCTTGATTAACCTTCTTTTTTTTATTACAATATTTTTTCGTTGACTTTTTGTTTTGGTCATGGTTTCAAGGCGGCCACGTTCGGGATGGGAAATTAAATGAACTGCAATTACTGCACCCAAAAACAAAAAATCCAAAAAAAAACTAAAAATAAAATAAAAAAAACTAAGAAAGAGAATGGAAGTTTGAGGTAGATAGGATCTGTGGGGCTATAAAAGAGAACAGAGTTCAAGGGAAGAGAGTCAATCTAAAGACTTTACTTGACAAGTACAGTAGTTTTATGGCAATAGTTATTGTAGTGATTTATTCACTAAATGATATTATTCATACAAAAAAAGAAAGGAAAGAATTTTAGCACCTGTTTGGTGATGTTTGGTTTTCAATCAAATTAAACAGATAAAAAAGTTTCTGGTACTTAAAAACAGCTTTAGCAAAACTTTAGATAAAGATTGTTGAATCAGAATAAATTCATGCACAATGCATTCCAAAGTATAGTATAGTATATAATATATGTATTATATCTTAAACCTAAATATTTGTACGTTTTGTTAAGCAATTCATTGCCTATTTAACAATAATAATACAAATGATTGTTATTAATGTTCATCTAAAAAAGCAATATACTTGCTTTTCATTATGTATGTATTTATTTTATTTTTTATACCTTTGAAGGGTATTATAATTTTTTCAGTGAAGTTATTTTCCAATCGATATATCATATAGATTTATAATCAGCATCATCAGACGATTCGATCTAGCCTTGCTGATTTGTAAACCTTATAAAAACTATCATAAAATAACTTTTCACTTTAAAATTAATACATTTTTGACTATGTTATGATTGATTTTCAGTAATCGATCAATTTCCATGTACAATTTGCAAGGGTATACAAAATTCGACTTTTTAACGTTTGCTTTCTTTCTAGTTTTTAATAAATTCATAATATTCATAATGTTCCATGACACATTCACCTTGTTATACCCTTGAAAAGAGTATTATACATATTTTCAACTATGTAAATAATTGAAAAGGAATATTCTGAATCAGCAGCAACAGCCCAATCGATTTAGTCATTTTAATTTAATACAAAATGATTATAGAAATGAATAAAAAGCAAGTACTTTCCTATACTCGAAATACATTAATCACACAATTAAATCACAAATTGCAAGGGCATACACACTTCGTCTGTTCGTTGTTTATATATTTTTTAGTGTATATATTTATTTGGTTTTTTTTTGTTCTCTATTACTCATTTAGTGTTGTTGGTTGGTTGCTGACTCGTCGGTTAATTAAGCTCGCCGGACATTTGTCAACAGCTTGTCGTTGTTCTTTTTGTTACTTTTGCTTTGGCTTTTGTTGTAAGAGTCGCGTGAAATTTACAACGTTATACAATTTAAATACTAGAATTAACCAATTGCCTTTGTTGTCGTTGTTGTAGTTGTCGTGTTTGTTGTTGCATGAAACAACAATGACACTAAAAAGCAAAGTGAGAACGCTGAGTTTATTGTGGAACATGACTCTAAGCTTTACAAATTCTACTCATTCGAATTGTTACAAATGCAATTAGAATAATGTAAAAGTACTGAGTAACACACTATTTATCAGGTATTACAAAGAAAGAGAACGTACAACTGTTATATATTTAATAAGACAAATTTAATTAATATAGAATACTAGGTAAATGTTTGACTACAAATAATGTTTTGAAGAAATTATTCACTGCATTTTTTTTACTATACATCTTATGCTAAACTTGTTCTCCAAATAGTCTTTAAATAATTATGGAATTATATTCTACATATAACCCCCTTAAAAAAGCTTTTATATATTTACCACCTTATTAATTGTGTTAGAGATTCATTGCCAAAGTGCCCCACACAGCTGCAACATTTTCATGTGGACACTCTCGTAACATATGTATATATATTTATACATATATTAATAATATGAAACGCTTAATAGCTTAGCAACCGATAAAATGTTTTACGATAATGCGCCAGAAGTCAAGAGCAGCGAAATACTATTGTTAAATAATTTTTGTGTAATTCTTTGGCATAGTTTTTCTAGTTGCTAGTTTCATTTCCGCATTTTGTCCCCCAAAATATGGGTGATTTTTAGGAAGAGAAGAGGTTACATGTTTTTCATAAATAAATAAAGAAATTACCTTTGATTATTTAACTAATATAAAAGTACACTTTTAGTATAAATAAAATAACCTTTATATATAATCATTTTCTAAAGATCTCTCCCATTTTGTTCTGTGTAATAAAATTTCATTTACTTGCCGTCGCTCTTGTTGTTATTCTTTTTTCCTCTGCAATTGCCGCATTTCCTATTTTCACGTTCCAAAGTTTTTGTCATTTCATTAGAAACTTACTTCTTCGCTTATCTTTAAAAAGACGAGAAGAACAAGACGAAAATGTAGAGAAGACAGTGAATAATATTAAAGCAACGAGCAAACGACCTTGGCATTCTTTTTGTTCAAGTGAAAACAAATCTAGAGTAGGGCAAAAGAAGAAAAATTAACATCGGTTTCTATATAGCACGCAGTTTTATAAAACTGCAACGATAAGCAATGATATTTGCCTGATCCGAAATGTAAATACAAATTTATTGATATTCAATATTTACATTGGGTGTGTGAGCCAGACTTGTTAATAAAAAAAGAGGAATGTCCCTAAGTAGGTGGGATTACCATAAATATTGAGCATTTAAAATATTAACAACAAAAAGCATTGAGTTAGCTTAAAGAAATAACACTAAAAGCTTGTATTTAAAGTCTTTAACAATTTAAATGCTGCCTAAAATGTATGACAAATATTTAACTATAATCACATTATTAAACCTATATTAAATACAATATATATAATATATAATAAATTATACATATATAATAATAATATAATATAATATGTATAATATAATATATTATAATAAAATATTTATAATATAATATATATAATAATATAATAAAAAGATACCCAAAAAAACGGTAAATATTTTCGCATTGTAAAAATTCTGGAACCCCTTTTGAAAATATTCCCCAATTGAGGCAATAAGCATTTGCATTGATCTGTTATTTGTCCCCATCGAATCGTTTATTATTTAATATTTACTCGCAAAGTGCAAACAAATTGAAATCGTTGTTGTCGTTGTCGCAATTGTCTTTTTCTTATCATTGCCGCCTGGCCAAAAGCAAATAAACAGCAAATTGCAAAAAATGCGAGTAATAGAGGTGCCACGAAGGCAAATTTCATAACAAAATAAAACGACTGGAAATGAAAATGGGAAAATGGGAAAATGTGGGGAGGGGTGAAAGAGAGGAGCGTGTCGTCTGATTGGGATTTGGGTATTGGGGTTTATTTCTTCACCCCGTGGAAATCGGACACCTCTCGAATGTCCTCGCATTTTTCAGGTGGGCTTCAGGTGAAAGAGGGGAGGGGGTGGTGGGTCTGGTGATTGGGCTTTGTCCATGTGATTACATTTCACGCCCCAGTCCTGAACCCGAACCTGAACCCAAATCCAAAAGGCCGGAAGAGACGGAAAGGAAATGCAGCAGGAAGCAGTCTGTCAGCCAAGTGGCAGGCACTGCACTGAGAGAAAAATATCATGAATATCATGAATATGGTATATCTAAGCATTTAATGTGGTTGAAGTTGGTCTTTGGTTTTGATTATCAATATTTAATGGATTGTTTTATATTTGTCACGTAAATACGAGATATTTTTGTCTTCTCGCAAGAGATTCATATTTTCCCAAGGCCTAAAATTGTAAAATTTTTAAAAATATATATATATATTGAAAATATAATTAAACAAAGAAAGGAAAGGAAATATACTATTGCAGTTTGCGAATGAATTATAGAAGTATATCGGAAATCGATATAACTAAGCTTAAAATATTAGCAATCTTTGATTTGATTTTTATAAATTTTTTAAATGACTTATTTTGGACAAATTTTAAATTAAAAAAAAACTCCAAACTAACCCAAATTCAAATTCATTCATTTTAATTCTGAAAAAATTCATTTGTAAGATTTTATAATGATATATTAATATATCTGCATACAATTTAAAATTTACACAAATTACTTTTTTGTTATACAAATCTGGCAATTTTAATAATAAAACCCTTTGTAAAATGTTAGTAAAATTGTTAAATTTTTATTTTTCTGCATAATATAGATAGATCGACTCGGCTGCTGATGCATTTTTCGGAATATATATGATTTATAAGGATTAAAAAGACTCCTTCACTGCGTTGCAAAGTTCTGACTAAAATAATAATAGGGTTTAACAATATCATTATTATTCAAATATCTCCTTTTATTCTTCATAATTTTTGAACCGTGTAGACGGAATCCAGATTCAACTCAGGTTCAGACTCATCAACGTCGCCATTATCAACTCGAGCGTTGTGATTATCCTGATGATTGTGCCACTGCCGCTGTCATTTTATCTCAGGCCTGCGTTTTGGGTGGTTCGCTTTGGTCCCCCTGGATGATGGTTAAAGGTGGCTTTGGTGGTGGTGGTGATGGTGGTGCTACTGGTGATTTTGTTGCTGGGTCGGGCTGGGAAGCTTTCGACACGTGCGTCAAGTTGTGGCGGTATCAGGAGCAGGGTGGGTGGTCCAAGTGGGTGGCTATTCGCTATCTCAATGTCTGCCTGCCAGACGTTTCCTCATATCACAAAAAAAAAGAAAAAACAATGCCAGAGAGCAAGGGAAAAACAACAGCGGAAACTGTGGGAGAGCAAATGTCTAAGCTGGAAGGGGAATAGAAACAAAATATAAGAAGAAATTATGAAACATTTCCCTTTGGAAATTGTACATATTTGCTAAAATGTCATATGTTTCGGGTATAAAACTAAGCACTTTCTTGAGTTAATTTAATAATATAAATTCCTAATCACCTGATTAAGTGCTCTAAGTTTAAATTCGATTCCTTAAATTAAAGTCTTCAGTATACTAGAATATTTAAAATTCTCAAGTACGAATTCATCGACACACCTTGCAACACGAAAACTGATAAGATGTTTTGACAGAAAATCTTAATCTTTGGATTAAGTGTGAAATATATATGATTTTTTCACTGTATACTATATGGTTTCCATATACTAATGCAGTAAAATTGTAACATCAGTTGATTATGTTTTGATTTTATAAAGAATTTCTTAAAACAAACAATTATATATGTGTACATATTTATTACTAGACATGCACACACACTTAATATACACTACGCTATAGACAGAAAAACTGAACAAACATAAGAATATATCGTGGAATGGAACGAAGGAAACAGAAAGCAAAGCGGGGAATGGAGTGTGAAGTAGCATTGAGCTATAACAGAGAACAAGCGAACGCAAATGCGTTGGAGGACAGCACTTGACTACAACAAACAATAAAAAAAAAACAAGAAAAAACATTTAATAAAAAAAAATAAAACAAAAAAACTAGAGTAAAAACAAAAGTCACATACAAAAAAAAAAAAACTCAAGGTATACAGAGCAAAGAAAATAATAGTAAATAAAACAAACATTCTAAAGCAAAGTAAATCACAACTTTATTTAACACTAAACAAACTTAGGAAACCAATTATTATTATTAATTAATCTAGATCGTTATTTTCATTCGTTTTATAGATTCTAGATTTTTAAAATAATTTTTATTTAAAGTTTATTTCCAATTTCTTTAAAATTTCACGAAAACCAAGGAATTATTTTCACTATTCCATAGATTTTGGATTATTTAAAGCCTCAATGAATTTATGTTTACAATTTATGGCTAATTACTTTAAAATAATTGATTAATCTACGCAAATTCGTTCATTATTTAATAAATTTTGGATTTTTGACGGCTTTTTAAAACTTATAATTAATGTTAACCATAACTTTGTTAAAATTTATTAACTTTAGATCAATAATTTGTGATTCTCGTGATTAAGTTTCAAAACTAAAGCTACTTTAAAAGGTGTTAAAATTATTATTAATAAATCTAAGCAGTTATTTTTATTATACCATAGATTGTGGATTTTTTAAAGCTTTATAGAATTTTTATTTAAAGTTTATTGTAATTTTGTTCCTTCTTTAACATTGTATTAAAAATCATTACTTTAGATCCTCCATTTATGAGTTTAGTGACAACTTTAGAAATACTTCAAATTAATATTATTTATCTTAAATAAAATTCCATATAAAATGTCGTTAAAAATATTTAAAAATTAATATTGAAGTGAAATTGTGGATAACCCCTTATTTTTCATAGTGTATGCTTAGCGTCTCTGTTAACTGTTAATGTTCACCGGTGACAACGACAACGAGCGACAGTAACAACAACAGTAACAACAACAAAAGAGCGGTAAGCACAGCTGCAGGGCAGTAAAATATCGATCGTAATTGTCAAGAGCAGAAAACTGAAGTGCGGGGGGGAAAGCAAGGAGCGAGGAAAAGCTGGGGTTGGGGGTTGGGGGGTGGGGAAAGCTGAGGAGGCAAAGAGGGTGGTATTTTCCTGACATTCAAATTAGGGGGAGGAAAACGGAGGTGCATTCACTAGAAAAGCTTTACTCGAAGGAAACATGCTTGGGAATTTCCAGAGAGTAAATAAAAACGATAAAAGAAAAAAAGAAATGGAAAGGAATGTCTGGGAAAATGAAGTGTGAGCATTAATTCCAGGAAAATGCATTCACAAAACCAGCTTTCAGATGTTTCATGTTTCTTGTTCAAAATCACAAAGGTGTAAGATGTTTAGTATTTCCACGCGTTCTTTAATAGAGTCTTAAAAAAATTGAAGATAATAAAATGCCAAAAATGCTCAGAAATGGCCGAATTGAAGTTCAATTATATATAGATATCAACCATTAATTTGTTGCCACTTCCTCACATTATTATTATTATTTTTCTTCTCCCGATGACTCGCTTTTCTCATTCAATAATCTCAATTCGATTCCAGCTAAGTAGATTGCATTCATTCTGTGAGGATTGCATCGGACAGATAACTTGATTTCCTTCCACTTCCCTGCAGCACCCCAAGTTTCCTTTGCCTTTGCCAGTGCGTTCCTTGAAGTGCACAGGAAATTGCGTTTAAATGAATCAATAGATAAAAGCTTTTGCCAATTGCATTCGCATCTATTGCAATAAAGCAAGGGAATCCCTCGCGATACACTGAGACAAATATAAATGTCAGCTCTATTTGGTAGGGGAAGAAACCTCTTTACCTGTAATCTTATCAAATTGTATAATTATCAGTTAAATGGGTAATATTGTAACCAAAATGAGGGCAAGGCATTATTATCAGAGAGTGATTTTTTTTATATTCAACTGGTCTGGTTGATTCATTTTATTTGATTTGATTTCAGGTACTTGGTTATAGAGATATGATGGATTGCGATAAAAATGTAGTAGATTTTATTGGAAAATTAATAGAATCATTTTAAAATATATTATATGTAATTAACCTTTTTAAAAATTCAAGTGTTTTCAATAAGAAGGCGCAAAATAAAGCAATATTTGATCTATTTCTTTATTAACCTTTCAGGGTATTATAATAAAAAACCTTTTGCGAATCAATATAGGAAAAGTTTTCAAATTTAAATGAATACTTTTTTTGACTTATTGATGAGTTTTTCAACTTTAATTTCTCGAAAAATGTGTCACATAAAAATATCAATAAATATCGATTTAAGGAATGTGATAATTTTAGGCCTAGTTATCATTTTTTGCAATTTAGTTCCATAATTAAATTTTAAACTGTATAAAAACTTCACCTTCCTGAAGTTAGTTTCCTTTCTCATTATTTATAAAATTAATAATATTTCATAACCCCTAAATTCTTCAAGTGTTAATTTGAACTTGGCTTTAAGGATGCAAGCTGCATACAGAGAGAGAGAGAGAGAGAGAGAGAGAGAGAGTGGAAAAGAGATGGGGCGAGAAAGATATAGGCTTGTGTGAGAGAGAAGGCGAGTGAAGTGCGCGAAAGGGAGACTCTCTTGACTTTATGTGTGCAATTTCCGTTTCTTCTGCAGGGCACCCCATCTTCTCTCCCTATCTAGCATCCTTTCTCCGCATCCATTCTCTGTCACTCCATCTCGCTCTCATGCTCTTCCCCATCCCGTTTCTCTCTATTTTCACAATGTAACGACTTCTGCGGAGGATGCGACAGATAACAACAACAACAATAACAACAACAACAACAACAACAACAACAACAACAACAACAACAACAACAACAACAACAACAACAACAACAACAACAACAACAACAACAACAACAACAACAACAACAACAACTATAACAACAACAACAATAATAACAACAGAAAGAGAAACAACAACAATGACAAGTCAAGGAGCCTTGAAGTTGCAGCTCCTGCTTCTTCTTCATCTTCTCCTTTATACAATATTGCATCGATGTGTGCATGCGTGTGTGTATTTTGTGTGCACTTGAAGAAAATAGGAAGCTTACTTTCAATAGGTTTTGAAATTCAAATGAAATAAACAAGAATTTAAAGGTTCTTTATCTAAATTCTAATTTATTATATTGGTAATATATAGTAATAAATTCGATACGTATTGTAAAAGTTTACATTATATGAAATTTTATATTTGGTATAATATTACCTGAAAATATTTACCTTTTGACTTTTATAATATTTGCATATTATTTTTACAATATTTCAGGATAATAACACCTTTATAGCAAGGTTTTTTCAAAGACCCCTTTACAGTATATAAAACAACATATATTTTATTTTAAAAGCTACTTTTTTGGATCCTCAAAAGCCCAATTTTCCTCTGTGTTTCCATGACTTGGCACTGACTTGATTTTAATGCTGAAACTTAAGCCGGTTTGCGATGCGTTTTGCGGCCTGTTTTGTGGCCTGGTCCTTGAACTGTCTCCTTCTCCCTCTGCCTCTCTCTCGTTCTCACTCTGCCCCTCCCGCTCCCTTTATTTTGTTGGGTCTTCCCCTTGTGTAATAACAAAAACAAAAAAAGCCCAAAAAGGTTACAAAAAAAAAAGGAAGCCAGAGCTGAAAGAAATACAGTGAAATATCTAAAATTAAAATATAAATGAAACATTTCTTGGTTAATAATCGTTAAACTTAAATTAACTTGTTTTCCTTTAAGTTACATCTCGAACTTTCGATGCATCTTATAGTTCTGATAAGAAAAATCGGAGTCTATCTCCGTTGATTACATGTCAGTGTAATCTTTCCGGAAATTAAGAAAATGCATATGTTTTGAACGGTTTTTCCGTGAATTAAAACCAAGATATATTTTTTTAATGGGAATGAAAGATGGAATTAATTGAACTTTAGGGGAATACAAATTGTCATGAATTTGTAAATACATTATTTTTTACTATAAATAAATAATATGATTGATGTAACTAAATATTAAATTTGTTTCGTTAGCTTTATTTCAATTTAAAGATTAAAAAATACAACTAAATAATAACTTTTCTCATTGCAACAATTTCCATCTTCTCTCTATGCATTTTCTACAGTTTAAACTTTAGCTCTCTTCACACTCCCTCCCCCTATCTCTCTGAACAGATTGCATTGAACTGCAGCAGTCAAGCGAATGCAAGTGAAAGAGAGAGCGTCAGTCAGGCCAGACAGAGAGAGAGAGAGAGAGAGAGTGAGAGTGTGCGAAAGGGATCGAGAGTTGTATCCAATTTACCAATGCCCCGCGGTGTTTGTCTTCACAGTTGAAACTGAAACTGTACCAAATTAAAAATCTAAAAAATACACAAAAAAAAAAATAAATAAATATCCGAATAAGACAGTCAAGAGTGGGTTGAGTGGGCTAAATTTGCACAGAGAGAAAAAAATGATAAATTTAAAGGAATAATAATTACTGCTACCCATAGAGGTATAATATTTTTCTTTATTATTTTCTAATATGTTCTCAGTAAACCAGTAAAAAGTGTTTAGAGACAAATGGATAAGCGGACAAAGGTACAGACGGGTGAACGGTAAGCGGACAGAAACAGACGGACAAACGGACAAACAGACAAACGGATAAGCGGACAAACAGAAAGACGGACAGCAGGACAAGAGGACAAAACGAACAAACGGACAAGAGTTAAAAAGACAAACGGATAAAGAGGACAAACAATCAGACAAACGAACAAATAGACAAACAGACACATGGATAAGCGGACAAGCGGGCAGAAGGACAAACGGATAAGCGGACATAGGGATCAAGTTTTCTTTTACTAAAAAGTAGTACATAAATTAAAAGAGAAAACAAAATGTTAAAATAGTACATAAATATATATTTAAACAATATATTTCTAAATATTAAACAATAAATATTAAGAATATATATTAATTTTTTTTTGCTGCTGTGCATAAATCCTTGGGATTATGCATATGGTTTGCTGCAACCCCTGTGCGACACATATGCAACCCTCTTCCTGTTCACCACCACACCCCCCATCAATCCAACCCAACCCCATTATCCCGCCCTCCATTATCCCCATAGTCATGTTTCTACCACCCACCTCCCCCAGTTTCTGTCGTCTGTGAATTGCATTTTGAATACTCATTATAAAGGTTCTCAGCTCGGTGGGATTTCCACTCCCAGTTGCATGCATGAAATGAGCAGGGCAGGGAAAAGTCCACCCAACCCCCCAACCCCCCCTGCGGGGATCACCCAAAAAGCAACCCTCTGTCCAAAAACAAAAAAAGAAGGAAAGAACCCCCAGAAGGCTAGAAAACCCAAAAGGTCCAATGCGCCACCGCCACCCTTTGTTGTTTCTCATTCATAAATGGATTTTAAAGTGGATGCAATCTGGTGCTGAAAGTGATTCAGGGGGTGGTGGTGAATGTGGGGTTGGGTGTGGTTGTGCGTACTTTCCAGGAGACCAGACCCAGACCCAGACCTCTGCTATTTTTAACATGAGTATGCACTTGGAGCCTTCATTATAAAATTAAATATATACACACACCCCTACAAATATGTTATGCCTTCCATTGTTTTTGCTTTCCCCGTACAGTAAACACTTGAGACAAAACTTTAGCGATAGATTAAAACACCTTAAATATGTTTTATAATTTACTGGTATTTTAATTTCCAATAATCAGAG
This sequence comes from Drosophila serrata, assembly GCF_035046125.1. NCBI lineage: Eukaryota > Metazoa > Arthropoda > Insecta > Diptera > Drosophilidae > Drosophila > Drosophila serrata. The sequence goes on from NW_028257151.1 coordinate 129,603, forward strand.
AAATATTTATTACTTCAATGGGAAACACTTGTCTTGGGTATTTTGGAGAACCATATATATATAGCAACCCCCGGTTGGCAACCCTTTCTGAAAAACCTTTTGTAAAATCCATCCAACCAAATCTAACAAGATCCCAAAACGGCCAAGATAATTGCATAAAAACCAAATCCAATCAGTTTGATTAGCAAAATCAACCCCGGAACATGTCCTCCCTTCTGCACAGATCCCATTAGAATTAGAATTGAACACCTTTCGGATTACTACATCGGTCAAAAATAATCCTTGGAGAGTCACAAAAAGACCATCCATCACGTTTTGTCAAAACCTGGCCTGGAAGATGAATGGAAGGCAGTTGAGGGATTACTTTCAGGACTCGTAACTGATATGATAAGTACAGGGATAAGTTGAGGGTTCTATAAAGGGGGTTCCTTCGATTGGTTGATACCCAAGTGATCTGATAATAAGACTTTTAAGACCAGTCTTTAAGTCAATACAAGATTTATAAGATTTCCATAAATGTTCCTTGCAATTTGTAAATTAATTTAATTAATTGATAATAATACAGACCAGTCCTTCAACCAATATAAAAATTCATAGCATTTCCATGAATATTTTCAGGAATTTGTTAATTAATTTAAGGTTTATAATATTTCTAAATTGAAGCAATTTAATTAATCTATTTTATCTTTATATTGTCTATTTTCAGCTTGACTTGCAGTTGCAAAAGTTGAAATAAAATCATTGGATATAGGACAATTCCAGTTGCATAAATAAGGTAATTTAAGAACCTCTTTTTTTATTATTGTTTATAAATAAGGGAAATGTTTATGCTGTACTTCTTTTTCTTTACCTTAAACAATCTTTAAGAAACCAAGAGTCATGTTTCCAAGTCATTAAATGTAAATCTTTAATCTTAAGTTTAACCAGCCGCCCTTCGCCCCTTTTCCGCACCAAAAGTTTTAGTTCATGGCCCAAAACTTCTCACAAAACAAAATTTAAATAAAAAAAAAGAAAAATCATGAACAAAAAATGAAAAACTTGCAAGTGCAATGGAAGCCCGTCCTAATTGAGTTTTGTGATGCACCGAAAAAATGACTTTGCAATTTAACAACAATAACAGCAAGCATTAAAACCTCGAGTAATTTATTATTATTATTTTCCCTCCCTTTTTTTTGTTGGGGTATTTTTTCATAATTCAAAACTGAAAACTTTATTTGGGCAGAGTGTGAATGGAGGGACAATGAATGAATTGTTGCAACATGCAAATAGTCACGTAACCTGAGAGAGCTAAAAGCAATTTTCAATTAAGAGACCAAAAATCAAATCAAACACAAATGTTGGAAGGGAAAAGAGCTAAGAAAAAATGACACAAAAACTGAAAAAACAAAGGGAAACTTATGGAAATAGAAAACAAAAGTGAAGTACACAGAATCATCAACTTCAGAAAAATGAAGAGAAGTCGGTGCAAAGATCTCGTGTCTCTGATAATTCGACATTTACAGTTCACTTCCAATTGAACTCGAAGAATCCATGTCAATGAGCAACAATAATAATAATAATAATAATAACAATAATACAACAACAAAAAACAATAACAACACACAGGGGCAACAAATTGAACTGTTTTCTCCACTCACGTTTTAGGTTATTTTTATTTATAGTCCTCAAGAAAGTTATTTACAAAAGTTGCTGCAAAATTTTAAGAATCAAAAAATATATTTATACTCTTTCATTGATAAAAATGTTTAATAATATTTGTAATCTTTAATTGGAAGGTTTTATAGTATCCAATATTATTTAAAATAAATAATAATTAAATAATATATATTTTTATGCTATTTCAATGTTTTCTCCATTAAAGTTTGGGGTATTTACTTTAAACCTTAAAAAACTGTATAAAAAGTTGCGTTGAAATGTATGAATTACTAAAATATTATAGTAATTAAATATCATATATTTTCATTGATAAAACTATTACGTAATATTAAAGCATTCATATTTAAATCGCTCGTTTAATATACTCCATATTTATATCATTATTTTCAATAATTTAAATATAGTTTTCTTATCCTATTTAAAAATATATGATAAATTGAGAAATTTTTTTTTTGTTAAGGACGAATTATTAAAATTTGAATTGATAAAAATATTTAGTAGTACCTTTAACCTTATTTAAATTGTTAATATTCATAAAAGTTATTTAAAAATCTTAAAATTTAAAATTTCATAACCTTTATAATTATTTGAATTATATATTATATATATTATATGTATTTCTTAATGCTATTTTATTGATATTTATTATGAATTTTCAAAGCTATTTAAATTATATTTGTTAAAAATTGAGTGCTTGTTTTTGCTAAAAATTACCTAAAACCCATAAATATATTAATATTTTTATTATTATATATATTTTTTCAATGCTATTTAAATGATTTTTATCATAAATAATTTTGCCTTTACAATATTTTCAACATTTAATGCATTTTGAGTGCTACATAAATGATACTTATAAACGGAGTGCTGATTTTGATAAAAATTCAATAAACTCCATAATTATTTCAAAAATGTATTTTTTTAGGTCAATATTTGAACTATTTACTATATTGTTAAAGCTGTTTAAATGATATTTAGCATAAATTGAGTGTTTTGTTTATTTAAAACTCCATAAATAATTAAATATTTTCGAAATTATACATATTGTTAATGCTTTTTAAATAAGATTTATTATAAATCGAGTGCTGTTTTTGTAAAGAATTCTATCAAATACAAATACAAATTATTTCAATAATATATTTAATGATTTTTAAATTATATTTATCATAAATTATATTAAATTTCCCTTAAATCCATAAATATTTCAATATATTCAACATATTTTTAATATTTTTTAATCGATATTTTTCCTAAAATGTCTTTATGTCTTTCTTTAAACAATTTAAAGTTTAAATTCTATTGCATAAAACTCTCTCTCTCTCTCTCTCTGTGTGCGTACATAGACAGAGAGAGAAATAATTATTTCGTTTATTTCATCAAGTGTGTGTGTGAGTGTGTTTGAGACAAGTTTCTTCTCTTGGTTTTCCCTATTTTTTTTTTTTTTTTTTGCTTGCCCTGGGACTCTCTCTCTCTTTCTCTCTTTCTCTCTCCCTCTCTAATAAATTGGTCAAAGGCCTGAATAATTGCAAATTAAATGCTACCCATGAGTGAAGAGGGGGGGGAGCAGAGGAGGGGGTGGTAACGAGGGCGGAAACCGAGTGCCGAGTGGGACGATGCCATTGTGGGGCAGGTCATTTGCATAGTGCACAAATCCATTTCCTCCCCCCATTTTCCCCTCTTTTTCCCCGATACATACTATATATTTTTTCGAATTATATTTCTTTTCTTTTTTTCTGTCGTTGCCGAGGGTCGAATCACACATTCTTTCCCCTCGATTTTTAGGTTTTTATATCAGCTACGCGCGCGTACAATATCATTTTGCTCTGTTATTGCCGTTTTATATTTTTTTGTTTACTTTAAAAACTGTTGGCTTTTGTTTATTCTATTCTGCCCTGTTTGTGTTGTATATATGTACATATATCTATATGTTTTCACTCTTTGGTTTTTAGCTTATTCTGGATACCTAGATGGTATTTCTTTCGATCCCCAAACGAGGAAATTGGAAAGCAAAGTTACGTGAATTGAACATTTAATTTTGAAATTTCGACATATAATATAATCATGATTATTGTGGATTTATAGTATTCCTCAATGACACAATCTTGTGACAAATCTTTGAGTTTATTCAAATGTTTACGTCATTGAATACTCATGGGGAAGAAGAACATCGACAATGTTTACACGAATTTATTATTAATTCGCTTAAATTACATTTGTCAAAGAGCCAGAAGGAAAAAAATCAGAAAAGAAAGATCTACACGAACGATCATTAATCATACTCGAAGAATGCACAGAAAGATAATGATTGAAAAAAAATATACGGAATATATACCACAATATATGTACATACATATGTACGTGTCTTACAAATAATAAATAAGAATATGGTAATACCAGATATGTGGGATTTTGTAGCTTAATTAATCATTAATACTGATATTAAGACACAAATACAACAAAATATAATCCAAGAAGTGTTTTTGATAAATGCAATGTTGAGTCTGTTTTAGTTTGGTAATTCATAGTAAAGTTTATATTAAAGGGTTTTTATTGACTTAAAAAAAAAGCATTTCTTGACTTAAATTTAACCATTTCTTAACTTAAATTAAAGCTGTCCTTGAAAGGATTCTTAAATTTCAAGTACATTTTGTATTTCTTTCTGGTTTTGTGGCTTCAAACATTTTCCAAAAAGTTTCTTATGTTCTTGGGCACAACATTCTGTAATGAACATTCTTGGGATGCTTCTTCTTCTTATTTTAGCAATCTTGATACACTGGAAAAAATATAAATTATTTTTAAACTTTGTAGAAAGTATCTAAAACCAGTTGAAAATTATGTTTAACTTAGTTGGAGAATTTTAACTTCATTATTAAGTATTGCTTGGTTTGTTTGATTTATATTTGATATGTTTACTGATTTATTCATTTATTATTCAATGTTTTCTACCAAATGTCTATTCTTTTTTTATATTTATATATATTACTATATATATTCATATATATATTTACCTAATTTCGTTAGATATATAGTTTTAAAATTAAAAGCAACTATTTTTTATGCATTAAAATTTTTTCCTGCACATTTTTAATAAGAAATATTTAAATATTCAATAAAATACTGGTTTCTTAATTTATTTATAATTTTATCAGCTTAAAAATTTATTCATTAATTATTTAATGCAATTTTTCCTTTTTGCTCTATTTCTGAAAATTAAATGTACATGTACATATTTAATTATTTAGCTATAATTTAACTTAATACTATATATTTTCATATATATTACCTAATTACAATTGAAATATATTTTTTTTATATAACATGTTTTTATTTACATTTATATTTCAATTATTTTCATTACTCTTCTAATACGAAATTATTAAGTTTAAACTTATTACAATTTATTGTAACCCAAAAGCTAAACAAAACATTGGCTTTATTTAATTTCCTTGAACTAATTCTTTTGTTTTTCTCTCTCCCCTAGTTTTTGTATATTTTTTCGTATTTGCTTGATTATTTTGCGGCCCATTTTTTAAACAAGTTTATTTCTTTATTTGTTTCAACAATTGACAAGTGGAAGAGAGTTCAAGAACTTTTTGTATTTGCCTCGATTGTTGCCATTCTATGGTTTTTCCTTGATTTTATTTATTTTCTTTCTTCACTTTTCCTTTTCTTCTTTTTTTTTTGGCGGTAAACCGTTTAATGATGATATAATACAAGCCAACTAAACACACACACCTACAGCGAGGGAAATTGAAAAGAGGAAGAAGCTTAGCACGCAAGCAGTGCTCACATTTTCCTCCCTCGGGAAAATCTATATATATTTCCCCCCTCATCTTGCAGCAACTAGAGAGGAGAAGAAAAAGGTCGTTGAATGAGGTCAAGGTAGCCAATTCCATCTCTGTCTCCGTCTCTGTTTCCATCTCTTTTTCCCCCACAGGAAAAACAAGATGATGATGTTTCCATTTTCCACTTCATTTATTGATTTGCCGTCAGTTGTCAGAAATTAGATTATTAAGGCAAGGCAAGGCGTTCGGTTCTCTCAGCTGGACCAATAATTTTCCTGCAGCTCCGCCCTTATTTTTCCACCTTACCCCCCACCCCCACCCGCCCATCAACTGATAATAGAGGAAGGAAAACTGTGCGGGGCGAAGCAAAAAACAAAAAAAAAAAAGACATAAAACACATAACACAAACAAACAAACGATCGACCGACGGACGACGCTGCAAGAACATTAAATAAACAATTCGAAAATAAACGTAGCAACAAAATACAACAAAATTGAGCATGGAAAATAATCAAGATATTTTTTTTTGTTAGGCTCTCGAATGTAATAATACCCTGTAAAAGTTCATTATATTTTGAGGAACGTGGAATATAGATTTTTCTTTAATTTTTAACATCTTTATAAAGTAGAAAACTAGACTTTTTCATTGTATTTTGGATTTGTATTTTACCAAACTTTAAAATAATATATTTAAGTGAAAATTATTTAACATTTTTACTAGTAGATATAGAGATAGATAGAGATAGATAGAGATAGATAGAGATAGATAGAGATAGATAGAGATAGATAGAGATAGATAGAGATAGATAGAGATAGATAGAGATAGATAGAGCTAGCTAGAGATAGAATATTATGGAGTGAGGTTTATTATGGTTTTTAGAATAATAGAATATAATTGGTTTATAATTTTTCCAAGTACAAAATCCTTTCCAGGATTTATTTGTTCTGGTTTTAGCTGAATTAGATAATAATAATTAAATAATAAATAAATTGCATAATAGTTTTATATTAACTCTTTCAAAAATTAAAGCAAAACTTGATAAGTACTGTTGAATAAAAGTAATTTGCAACATTTTTTCTAAATTTTGATGTAACCTGTTTTCAGGTTTTATGAAGAGTTTAAAGTACTCTTTGCTTAACTCTTTCAGTCTAAAAAAAAAACTTGAAAGTGGTCTTTTAAAAATTATTTTGGAAAAATTTAAAATATGCAAAATAGCCTTTATTCAGGTTTTAGAAGCAATTAAACTACTTCTCGCTTAATAATTTTAAATTGACTCCTTCGAAATGAAAAGAAAACCTAAAGAGTACCCAATATTAAAAATTATTTACCAAAATTGTAGAAAACTCGATATACCCTTTCTAGGTGGCATTTCCACCTAGAGAAAATAAAATGGAAATTGAAATTGTGAGTGACGGCAGGGCAAGACAGACACACGAATTGCTGGCTGCCTTTGGCTTTGAGTACATTGCCTTTTCGCTGTGTATTTGTGGGCTGTTTTTCCTGCTTTTCTATTTATTTATTTATTTATTATTTTTTTTTTTTTGGTGTTTTGTTTCATATTATTTGTTATATTTGTTGCTGCTTTTTGTGCAAGTGTATTATGGCTATTCCGATTCCAAATCGGCGGCGGACGACACTTGGCAACAAGTTGAATGGCTGAAAAAAAACACACACACACATGTTCCCATGGGAGGGGAAACACCGTCCCAAAGGGGGGGCCGTAACCCCTGATAATGAGGGGACAGTTCAATATATATAGCCAGTGGAGGAGGTATATATATGTATATGTTTTTAGGTGTGCATAATACTCGGGATCGTCAGTCGGCCGTCTGGCCTTTGATGTGCGTCTGCCACAATATTTTTCATATTCTCACCGACTTTTCCCATGTTTTCCCCCCCTAGGCTGGCTGATATTTGATGGATTCCAATCAGATTTGTGGGTTTCCGAGAGGTGGCGATAACCTTTGATACGGCAACGGGGTGTTATATTTTTTTTCTGTTTGTTTGTGCTCCAATTGGGTTAGGTCGGTGTTTGAATCAACCTTATACTTATATTATTTTGTAAAGTTTACCAGAAGTATTTATATTTGTTGTACTTATTAAATATTTATGTTTTCTATCACTCATTGTAAAGATAATTACCTATATATATATAGAGAGATCATAAAGGATTTCAAATCTCTTGAAAAGGTCTCTAAAAGTATGCAATACAATTTTTAAGTATCCACATTCTATGTACATTTTGCTTTGTTTTCTTCTTAGTATTTAATAGAATACTTTTGGCTGCCTTTTTTAAGGACTTAAAACCCTTAAAAATTTTAAATAGCTTTCAGAATTGTTGATATTTTATTTCCATCTTAAAACCAAAACATTTTAATACTTTTCCATCTTTGAATTTATTACAAGCCAACCATTTAGAGGTTAATATCTTGTTCAATCGTTCAGGCGATCTGATCGCCAGATTTCCAGCTATGTATATAGAGTAGATATATATCTATATATACTCGATCCAGCATATGAATGATTTATCGCTGATATCGCTCTGTTTGTTTGCATTGTACTTTTGTTTCGCTCTCGTGTCAGCTTTAATGTAAAGACATATATCTATCGGCTTTTTATCGACTCTTATTCTGCGAATTTGATAGACAAAGAAATACAAATGAAGTCAATACATATCTATATATATACCAGTATTATATGTAATTTATTTATTTTTAATTTTTTTGACTCGATTTCTTTTGTTTTTTTGTTTAAAAGAAATTGTATAAATGTAATTGCACGTAATTGGAGGCCTTTGCGTGTGTCTTTCTCGGGTTTGCTTCATCGTTTTTTGTTTATCGATTCCAAGCTGAGCCATATCATATATATAATATATAAAATATAATAAAGAGGTGTCAGCTCCCCCGGTCTCTACATTTTTTACTCATTATCTGACCAGATATGAAGTCGGAATAGCTATCGCCCCCAAAAAAAAATATGGAAAAAGTGTAATGACAGGTGAACACTGTAAATAAAATGAGAGATAATGCAACTGGTAAGAGCAACGACTGTAAATTTATCAAAAAAGCTAACTTCGGCATGCCGAAGTTTTTATACCCTTGCAGATTGAAATTCGATCACTAGAAATTAATACAATATAAATTATATATTTATGTTAAAAAAACAATTAAGCAATGCCTGATTTCATTTTATTAACCGTTTTGCGTTTTCCCCCATACTATATGATATAGTAGTCCGATTTTCATAAAATTTTACACAAAATTCTAGATTAATATATAATGGCTATATATCAAATTTGATCAAAATCTGTTAAACACTGGAAAAATTATAGTTATTTTTCCTTAAAATTTTCCGATCGTTCCTATGGCAGATATATATGTATATATATGTTTATATAAAGTCCACCGATTCGCCACGCTCCGATTTATATACTGGTAAAATTATATACACGAATAACTCCATAGTTTCACTCAAATAGCTTAAATTTGTTCCAAACAAATCTCGCACATCCGTGCATATGATTCCCAACTGGTTCTAGCATCCCCGGAACGAAGTGACTGCTTCCAGCCAAGTCTCACATAAGTGTTGTGTTACAAAAGTTGCAACTCATTGTTTATTAGTGTTCAAAGTTAGTAACTGATCATATAAACATACTTAATGGTCATAGATACTTACTGTTCAGAGTTACTTACTGCTCATAGATAATTAGTGTTCAGAGTTATTTAGTGCTCATAGTTAATCACTGATCATAGTTATTAACTGATCATAGTTACTTGAAGTTCATTGATACTTACTGATCATAGTTACTTAATGTTTATTGATATATACTGGTAATAGATACTTACAGCTCATAGATAATTAGTGTTCAGAGTTATTTAGTGTTCATAGTTAATTGCTGATCATGGTTTAATAAATCGTCCAATTGTTCCTATGCCAGCTTTATATATGTGTATATATAGTCCACCGATTCGCCATGCTCCGATTTTTACTACTAGAGAAATTATTTAGAAGAATAACTCCATAGTTTCACTCAAATAGCTTAAATGTTCCAAAAGAAATCTCGCACATCTGTGCATATGATTCCCAACTGGTTCTAGCATCCCCGGAACGAAGTGACTGCTGCCAGCCAAGTCTCACATAAGTGTTGTGTTACAAAAGCTGCAAGTCATTGTTTATTAGTGTTCAAAGTTAGTAACTGATCATATAAACATACTTAATGGTCATAGATACTTACTGTTCAGAGTTACTTACTGCTCATAGATAATTAGTGTTCAGAGTTATTTACTGCTCATAGTTAATTACTGATCATTGTTAATTACTGGTCATAGATACTTTCTGATCATAGTTACTTAATGTTCATTGATGAACATATTTACCTTCTGATCATAGTTAGTTACTGATTATAGTTACGTACTGGTCATAGATACTTACTTATATATATATATTATATGGTCGGAGATGAATTCTTTACTGCCTTGTAAACTTTTGGCTGAAATTTCAATACCCTTCAAGGAAATATATATATAAAACAAGAAAGCAAGCTAACTTCGGCACGCCGAAGTTTATATACCCTTGCAGATAGAACTTCTATCAATAAAAAACCATACAATAGAAATGATATATATTTGTGTTAAAAAACAGTGAAGTAATACCTGCTTTCATTGTATTCACCTATACATATTATATTTGCAGTTTTACATTCAAAGACTTGCATTTTTCCTCTACATCAAACGATCGTTTGTATGGCACCTATATGATATAATAGTCCGATTTTCATGAAATTTGACACAATACCGATGATATAGTAGTCCGATTTTCATAAAATTTTATGCAAAATTGTAGAGTATAGTAAAATAACTATATCTCAAATTTGATCCAATTCTATTGAAAACTGAAGAAGTTAAACATTTTTTTGTAAAAATTTTCCGATCATTCCTATGGCAGCTATATGATATAGTCGTCCGATCCGGCCCGTTCCGACATATATATGAGTGAGAGTATATAGAAGGCTAACTACAAAGTTTCATTCAGATAGCTTCAAAACTGAGAGACTAGTTTGCGTAGAAACGGACAGACGGACAGACGGACACACGGACAGAAGGACAGACGGACAGACGGACAGACGGACATGGCTAGATCGACTCGGCTGTTGATCCTGATCAAGAATATATATACTTTATATAATCGGAGGTGTCTCCTTCACTGCGTTGCAAACTTCTGACTGAAATTATAATACCCTGCAAGGGTATAAAAAAAGTTTTTTCATCATTTTCAGGGTGGTCTAACCCTTAAGCAAGAGCTTTGAGTCCCCATTGCATCAGTTTACTTCCAAAGATAGCCAGCGAAAAAGGTTACATTTAGTTTGGCCAATTAAAATTGGCCAAGAATAAAATAATAATAATAAATGGGGGGTGAGCTCTAAACTGGCTAATTAAAAAGTTGTGCAGAAATAAGGATTACCGAACTATAATTAAATAACGAGAAAAGAGCAAGTGTATTTTTGTATTTCCGTGTCCATGGCAATTATTCTTATTAAAAGGGGAATCAAAGTTCAACGTAAAATGAGGATTAACTATTTTTAAACGAAAAAAAGAGGGTGAACTACATTGCAATTATTTTTATTAATAGGAAAAGCGTGGAAGTTACTAATTGCAAAATCTTAGCTGGAAAATAGGTAAAATGAAGTGAAGGGAATAATAGTATTTTCTGAAGGTTTCTCCAAGGAAAGAAATATAAGTAAAAAGTCAAGGAAAAAGGTGTTACATAAAAAATATATCTTAAAAAAATATCAAATAAATATTAACGAGAAAGGAAACCAACTTAGGGAAACCAAAGTTTATATACCCTTGAACTTTGCAATTGAATTAAAGCATCGAATTGAATATCTATCATAACTAAGCTTAAAATATTCATATTCTTTGAATCGATAATTATCTATATTTTTTTATGACATATTTGTCATATATTTTGTTGACAAATCAAAGTTTAATAAAATTATATCTAAGCCAAAACAGCATTAATTTGAATTCGGAAAGCTTTTCAATGCTAGTTTTTATTTAAATAAAAATTCCGCTTACTCGATTTAAAATTTACAAAAATTATAATAACGATAATTTTTGAAATTTTTAATGATGTAACCCCTTATAAAATAAAATAAAAATTAGCTAAAAATTTTTTTTCTGCCTAAGATAGCTATATTGATTTGGCTGTTGCTGCTGATCAAGAATATATATGATTTATAGGGTTGGAAATGACTCCTTCACTCAGTTACATGTTTCTGACTGAAATTAAAATGCCCTGTAATCTTATAATAAAAGAAATACAATTCCAAAAGATAACTATTTAAAATAAACAAATCAATGAAACTCTTAACTTACTTATTTTTCCCCTTGCTCGATAACAATAAAAAATAAATCAAATAAATATCAAAATAATGGAAGGGGAGGAAAACGATGATATCACGGACAAGCAACCGAGAATCGTTTGCCAGCTTTATTGACTATACTTAACAATTTTGTTGTTGTTGCTTCTTGATAACAAATAAATTGATTGTTTTGCACTACAAGCGTTCTCTTTCGGCCGGGAATTAATTTTCAAAATAACAAACAAAAGACGAGAAAAAACTTCTAAAAAAAGAGAGAGAGAAAGAGACGCTGAAACAAAGAAGGTAAAAACCGATAATAATAAAAAACGAAAATAATGTTAAGATTTTGATGGAGGCGGAGGGGAAATTAAAGGCAGAACAAGCGTGTAATGAGCAAAGCAACGGTAAAAGTATTGAAAACGATGTCTGAACAAACCAGAAAAAAAAGCGGAACAGAATCAGAGAATATAAATCAATCGAAGTACATTTCGATTTTATTTAGGAGGCGGCAACCAGATAAAAAATTAAAAAAGAACAATCATGAAATTTATGAAAGTTAAAGAAACGCTTAAAAAAAGTATAATAAATAAATAATAAATAATAAATAAGTTCAAAAAAATTATAAATATAAATTCAAAGTCTTTACAACAATATCTTTATGTTTTTATTGCTTAACCTTCAGTTACAATAAATTATTAAAGTATTTTATGTGGTAATTACTGAAGAACTTGCTTTTAAAAATATTGTAAGTAAAGATTTCAATAACTTCAGCTCCCAAAAAAGTCTAAATATAAATTTAAAGTCTTTAAAACAATATCTTTATGTTTTGACTATCGCTTAACCTTCAGTTTAACTATCGGTTCAATTGCTGATAAGTTGATATAGGTCGTTATAATGGTGTTTTTTTTTTTTTCTATATAAAAGTGAGGGACTAGTCAAGGTCTACAAAAACAGTAGCAAAGAAGAGGTTTTTACAATCATTTCATTAGGCATGTTAGTTTATTTATTTATGTTTTTGTTTTTATTTTTGTTTTTATGATTTGCCAGCATTCAAGTTAATCTCTGGACGAATCTGTTTATCTCTGGTTTATTGGCCTGTATATATATATATATCGCCTTGAATGACTTGACACACTTGAGTTGATTTCGTTTCCCTCCTGAAAGAAAAAAACACACACAGCAACTTTGACAATGCAATTACAATGGGGCAATTATAGAGACTAGTATCTGAACAATCTGTTGTTGGGTCCGTCTATCTGTTTGCGGGTAATTACATGTGTTTTAGCTCAAATTATTATTGCGGTGGCTGTCGTTTATATTTGTTGCTATTTTTGACTTCTTTCTCTTGTTTAATTACGTTCAGTAAGATGCCAGATCATGAATCACAACTAAATATATATATATATATACAAAAAAAAAATCCTTTAATTATTTTTGGGGTCTTTGATCTTTGACCTTATCGCCTGACTTGATTAAACGAAACTCCACGGGTTATATATATTGTTTCTCCCCCAAAAGTTCAAAGACCGAACAATAGCTAAAAACTCGCAAATTAAATCAACGGGGGTTCTATCTCTACTTTATTTTTGCCATTAAAAAAATAACATAAATAAATTGTCTAACACTAATTATGAAAATTAATTCGAGAGTTGTTGGTAGGAAATAATCAGCAAGTTTTTAGCTTTTAGAGATCAGTTTTCATTCGAAAGCAAACAAATGAATACAGTCACTTTGGCATTAATATTTCATTGTTGTCCCATTTTTATTTGTTTTTGAATGTGCGGCGCAGTTCTCGTTGTCGTTAATAAGTTATAGTAATAATTGCACTAGTTTGTCTTGTAAAATATGTAAATGATTATAAAAACGTTTATTAGTTTTTGCATATATGTACATACACTTTTCTGAAAGGAAGGAAATTGCTTTGAATTTCCGGTGTTTTATACTTGTTTTCCCATTAACTTTTTCCAATTCCAATACCTTGTTTTTCTATTATTAATTTATACTTTTTATAAATATATACACAAAAAAAAATCAGTACAAGAAAAGCAAGCAAGGGTGGTTAAACCTTCTTTTTGATCGACAGGTTAAGTCACTTAAATCTTTTCTTTGTTTTTTTGTTTTTTCTCTTGTGGTAATAAACGGCATTATATCATCATAGTGCCATAGAGCCAAATATTACGATCGGTCCATATGCCCGTGTACAGTTAGTTAAGTGCTTTTTACTACCAACTAACTGAAAGAAGGAAGAAAAAACCCCTCAAACTGAATAAACCAAAGGCCCAAAAGACAAAAAGAGTACCGAAACAAAGCAAAACCTTTTCCAGCTTTAATTACAAAGCATAAAAAATACAGTAAAAAAGCCGAAAAACAGATTCAAATGTTGGACATTGACCGTCAAATTGCCAGACAGACGGGCTAAAAAAAAAATATAAACAAAAAAGTGTAACACGCCTCGTCGCATTTTTTGGTTGACCGCCAACCTCCTTCCAACTTACCATTTTTCCTCATTTCGTTTCCATATGTAAACCCCCAATTGTTATAAAACTTAGTGGGTTCAGGAGATGCTAATGCCAAGAACATTTAGGCCAGCTTTTTATGGAGGTGAAGTGTTGGGTTTTCACAGAATTTTTTTTATTTTTTTATCCATCTTAATAAATGTGGAAGCATTTGACAGTTCACATAAGGTAAAAGTTATTATAGCCTAGTGTTTATTGATAATGAATCCAACAGGCATAAAGAGGCATCTCTGACACCCTATAGTGTATATATTCCGAAAAAAAATCATTCAAAATTGAAATTAAGCAATACTAATGCTTAAGTTAAAAATTGTTATATAATATTTAGACTGGTGATCTGATAAAAATCATGAATTAATAAGGTTCTTAAACCTTAGCAACATATGCATTTGTGTTAGCAGCATCAATCAGTGTTGCTCAACAAGTTCCCAGCAACATTTGTCTTTGAGTGTTGCGCAACATTTGTCCTCTATTATCAACATAGTTTGTTTCTTCTGCAATGTTTAATTTAAATTTAAAACAAATTCGAGCATTATTTTAGAAAGTTGAGTCCCCGAATAAACATTTGACCAAAGTTTTAATACTTGTTGCAAAGTATATTAATTTTAAAGTGACTGAAACAACGATGTTCTTGCTATTACTAAAAAAGTGTAGTATCTAAATCATACTATAAATCATGTTATAAACTAATTTTACTTTTTCTTATTTCAGATGCTTACCCCTCCCGTTACCATAGTCGATCGATCAATCAATTACTGATCACACAGAATTAACTGTATTCTCAGTACTATGGTAATAACGATCGGTACGATGGGCCTCGTGCCGCCGCAACCACATCGAAAATTTGCAATGCATACCAAGGTGTAGATGATAATCCCCCAAAAAAATTATATAGAGTATACATATAAACGATAAATATATAAAAAAATATATATCGGTGGATATATACATATATCCTAGAGAGGGGAAAGGAAAGGGGGAGAAGAAGAGGTGGATGAAGAAGAAGGAGCACCGCCACCACCCACCCACCCACCGTCGCCGCACAAACGAGGATGCCACCAACAGGTTGACCGCCTAAAAAATACAAAAAAAAAAAAATTAAAGAAACAAAACAAAACTTAACTAACCGCACGACAAATAGGAAAACAAAAAACAAAAACTGAAACCACCAAAACCACAAAAGCAGCCACCGAAAGAGAAAGAGCGCTAAAACAAAAAGAGAGTACACAACAAACAATAAACAACAACAACAAAATAAATAAATATAAACCAGCAACAAAATGTTACAAAACTCGAACGCCGCTGCCGCTGCGCAGTCAGCAGCACAAGCCGCCTCAGCGGTGGCCACACCGGCAGCAGCGGTGGCAGCGGCAGCGGCGGCAGCAGCAGCCGCAGCAGCCAATAATGCCGCATTGGCCGCCTCCTCCATCCAGCCGAAGCTCATCGTCATCTGCCGGCGACCGAACCAGGGATTCGGGTTCACGCTGCGCCACTTCATTGCCTATCCGCCGGAAGATGATGCCGCGGCGACGGCGACTGGGTCTGCCACAGCAACGGCCAGCTGGCCACAGGTGAGTCAAAAGAAATAATAATAATTAAAATAACAATAAAAAAATAGGAATAAACTTTAAGCTCATGATTTGTCCCTAACTATGGGCTTCGATTTAATTAAGGAAACAAGTGCTTTAGGGAAATGTACTCCCATAGTATTCTTCTGGCTTTTAAATTAAATCTCCAGTCTATATCTCAATGTAAAATTAAGAAGGTGAAACTAGCTTAATTCTTAGTTATTATTGTTGCTTAGTTTTTGATATCTTGAACCTACTAGAAAATCCACATATTGGTCATTTAAATTCAAAATAATATCTCAAGTCGGTTTTAAAATATAGAGTAAGGAAAACAGTTTCTTACTTTTTAAATCAAGTTAACCCCGAGTTAAACTGTCTCGAAACTAACCTCGAAATGATTTTTTTATTAAGAGGCAATTTAAATATTAGAAGGTAACCGTGTGAAGTATATCTTATTTTCCTTTTCTTAAGTAATAATAAAAATATATTTACACATGTATGATAGATAGTTTTTTAATTATAGAAAAAATAATGCTTTGACATTATATTATGATTTTGATAACTTCCTAAAACGTATGTATTTTTATAGTTAGGTTTAAAGAATTTTGTAGGACTTAAAGTGTTTAGAACAATATAAATAATATAATATTATTAATTAAATAAATAAATAATATATATTTTATAATATAAAATAAATATATAATATATATATAATTAAATAAACATATATTGATTTAAAATCGTAAAGCCTTTCTAGGTATTAAAAATACTTTATAATCCTTAGATAAATACTCTTTAGCTGCCTCCCAATTAGGTCCAAAGGAAGTGAGAGGACCAGAGCGAGTTTGGGGTGTGAGAGCAAAAGAAAGATCCGCTGCGCATGCGCGCCGGTCAAGAAAATTAGTCATCAGACGCTCACTCTCTCTCTCCATCTCTCACGCGCTCTGCTGGGTCGCTGCCGAAGTCAGCGTCGCTGTTACGTGAGCGCTGCGCACGCGCGACTTATTCAAATTGGCGCTTTTGCTTTTTCATTTCTTTTTCTGCTTTCTTTTTGACGTTTGCCTTTTATTTGTGCGACGTTGATACCCTGCACAAAAATTGGCAATTAAAGCATGCTAAAAAGGCTGAGAATCTTATTAGAATTGAAATTTTAATCAATAATTTTAATTAAATTAATTTTTTTATTAACTTTTTTTTGCGCATGCTGAATAAACAAAAATATAAATTTAACAATTAGAAACTAGGCTAGGATTTTGTGGCGGTGTGTCCCATATCGTGTCCCATTGTTTTCCTTTTATTTTTTTTTTGCACCTGCTTCGCGTCTAGGTCTTCTTCTTCTTGACCGTTTTGGTCAAAGCCTCACAAACTCTTTGTAGACCCTCGATGCCCAAGCAGCGTGCCCCCATTTTAATTTCAGACATGATGGTCGAATCAACATTAAGAAATTTGGCATCCCAGGATCCGACTTCGTACTCTTCATCCTCACTGCTATCAATCTCCATTGGCTCAGGGTCATCCTTGTGGTAATCAGCCCAAGCGATAATCTTGTGTAAAACATTTGAACTAATGCCTGGCAATGGGAACGGGCCCTGAACTTGAAAAGTCTTCATCGCATATATGACATTGGTGGCACACTTAATAATCCTGTGTGGCACGTTGAAAATCTCACCCTCCTGGGACTTTAGCTGGACGCTCATCTTCTCGATTGGCTTAGCTTCGGAGCTCTCCACTTTCAACATAAAACGTTGGATTTACGACAATGAAAGCGAAATATTTAGTTTACTTACTTTCAAAGGACACGTAATAATATATGGTAAAATATAAATATATTTACTAGGCGACGAAATGAACTTATTTTTACTTGATCACATATCATAGAATTGAACTTATTTTTACTGGACTACAAAATACATAATGAACTTACTGTTACTAGAAACAGTGAGAGAATGAATGTTTCGACACAAGTTTTTGACACAAATTCCAATGGATACGTTAGAGTTAAAATATTTATTTTTTGACTGTATAAACGAGTGATGCCTGATTTATTTAAAGTTTATGGTTCCATGGGTTAGGGTATTTGAATGTCTTTAGGCCTACCTTTCTCTTTATCTTTCCGTTAAATTTATATATATATTTTTTGTTCGTTTTTATTTTTGCACTAATTTCAGTTTTGCTCACTTCACTTTTTGTGTCCATTTTATTTTTGTTGATATTACAAACTTTGCTCTCGCCAACTCTCTTCTCGAGCTCAAGCTCTCTCTCTCTCTTCTTGTTTTCCGCCCAAAGCTTAATCCAATCCACAATCTCCTTCAAGACGTTGTTGCTTCACGGCTTAAACACGATTGTGTTCATATTAATAGGACTTACTCGCAGTGCTTAAATCTGAAATATAATTTGCAAGTATTTTAAATACTTAAATAAATAAATATAAAGTAATTTTAAATTTAATGTTTGCATTTAAACGTATAAATAAAATAACAAAATATACGTTCAAAAATAATTCATGTTTTGTAAAACATAAAAAAACTAGATTATTTTAAGAGGTTTCTTGTAAAGCAGAAATCAATTTTCTATATGTTGAAAATGTTTCATATCAAAAGAAAGTTGCATTCTTCTGGAGTAGTTATTTATATATTTCTTTATTTATTATATTATTAAAATTGTTTAGTCATAAGAATTTGATTTGTAAAACTAGATCCTTTTTAAAAGGTTTTTTTGTAAAGCAGAAATGTTTATGTTGAAAATGTTTCATATCAAAAGAATTTTGCATTCTTCTGGAGTAGTTATTTATATATTTCTTTATTTATTATATTATTAAAATTGTTTAGTCATAAGAATTTGATTTGTAAAACTAGATCCTTTTTAAAAGGTTTTTTGTAAAGCAGAAATGTTTATGTTGAAAATGTTTCATATCAAAAGAATTTTGCATTCTTCTGGAGTTGTTATTTATATATTTCTTAATTTATTATATTATTAAAATAGTTTGGTCATAAGAAATTGATTTTAAAAATCACAATCTAGATATTGCTCCTATATTTAACGCGGGTCTACGAATACTTTTAAATTGTGATATCTATTATTAGAAATTGATTTAAAAAACCACAATCTAGATATTTCTCCTATATTTAACGCAGGTCTAGAAATACTTTTTAATTGTGGTATCTATTATCACAACCCTGACTGTGCTTCCAACTGAAACTCAAACAATTTCTTCTCTCTCTCTCTCTTCTCTCGTTTTGTGTAGGAAGCCTCCAGCTTGGCCGGCAGCAGCAGCAGCAGCAGCGGTGGCGGCGGCGGCGGCGGCGGAATCACCGGTTTGGAGCCAATGTCTCCGACGTCGCTGTCGTCGCTGCCGCCGTACCAAGTGAAAGCGATGGAGACCATTTTCATCAAAGAGGTGCAGGCGAACGGACCGGCCCACCTCGCCAACCTGCAGACGGGCGACCGCGTGCTGATGGTTAACAACCAGCCGATCGCTGGCATTGCCTACAGCACCATCGTCTCGATGATCAAGCAGACGCCGGCGGTCCTCACGCTGCACGTGGTGCCCAAGGAGTGCGATGTCCTGCAGATGGTACGTATAATGTATAAGTCGATCCAGCCCCAGTCCGGTCCGGTTCGGTTCAGTCCTCCCCATAGACAGACCACAGCCCACTTGAAACAGTCAGCCAGTGCACAGGAAGAAATTACAGTGAACGAAAATGGATTATCATAAAGAAAATATTATAAAACGCTATAAAAATATACAAATTGAAAATGTTGTGATTTAGTGAAGTGCAGCAACTTAAAGATGATAAATATCAACAAGATTACTCATTGAAAACTATATAAATATTAATATACAAATTTATTTAAAAATATAATATGAAAATAGAAGGTGGTATGGACTTGAAAAGTGCAAATTTAAAGTGTATTTTCATATTAAATTAAAAAGTAAACAAATACAAATTTTATATGATCAAAAAAACCAAAAAATAATCACTGATAAATCCATGAATTGATCAATTAATGAAAAATATATAAAGATTAAATAGTATAAAGTGTTAGTTGCAAAATATTATATGAAGATCTATCTAGTCCACAACAAAACCATTAAAATCTAGTGAAATCTTGGCTGATTACGTCATCATTGTAGTGATGATTAACCCGTGTATTTCTCACCGTGTCTCCTCATCTCTAACTGGCTTGTTTTCCCTCGTTTTTTTTTGTTTCGGTCTCTGTTTCCTCAGCACTACACGAGCATTGCCCACACGCCGGAATCGAACCGCCTGACCATGTCGACGCACTCGCCCTCGCCCTCGCTGCTGGCCAATGGCTCCCACAAAACCACATTTCCATCGGCAACATCGGTGGCAGCAGCAGCAGCAGCAGTTGCTCCTCCTCCTCCGCAGCAGCAGCAACAGTTGATCTCATATCCCGCTGTTGCAGCCGTGGCTACATCATCGCCGGCAGGATCGCCGCATTCCAATCCCAATATCCAGACCCATCATGCTGCATCCTTGCACGGAGGCAGTCGATCGGGTAGCATAACCAGCACTGCTAGCGGCGGAGGAATCACTATCCTGAGTAAGCAGTTCTACCCACTTCCTATGCAACAGCAGCAGCAACAGCAGCAGCAGCAACAGCAGCAACAGCAGCAGCAACATCAACAGCAGCAACATCGTCATCCGGCTATGAGTGGCGGCAGTAGCAGCATCGATTTTGGGGACATGGCCCACGGATTGCGGCAGCATCAGCAACAGCAACATCTCTACCAGCAACAGCAGCAACATCATCATCATCACCAGATGATCGCCACCGGCAGCGGCGGCTTCATGCGGTAAGTCAACAAACTAAATTTACTCACCTTGGCCGAAAGCAATTGACGTCACACGACGGCAATTACAACAGATTTTCACTGAGACAAGAGCTGTTTATAAAGCAAAACGGCAAAATGGCAGACACTTTTCACGATTTATTTATATAATTAAAGAAAAGCGAGTATTCCCCCCCTAGTTTCAAATGAAAACTAATACACAAATCCAAGAATAAAATTGCATTTAATGTGGTTTCATAATTTTGACAAATTTGTCCAAAAATATACTTTGCTTCATCAATCAGTTCGAATTTCAAAATTGGGAGGGAGGCAGTCAAGTCATTTTGAGCCAGATTTTAACAGACAGCTTCGGGCATAATTTCGTAGCCATGCAAGTAACGGCTCAATGTTATGGCCAAAAAGAAGAGTCCATAGCTCTTGATCATGCTCCACCAGAAGCGATTGTAGTAGATCCTCATCAGATAACAATATGTTGTCCTTAGCAGACTAGAGGGTTTCCTTGGTCGCACCATATCGGAATAGTTCCTTAATAAAATATAAATAATGTTGATCGAAAGAGAAAAAAGTTTGAATCCTATATTCTAACAGAAAAACTTACCTAGTTTTGATAAAAATTTGAAAACAAAATTTGTTACTTGTAATTGTTTTGGTAGAAAATTTCGAGTTGTTGTTCGTTCACTTCCGATTTCTGAACTGATCTGGAGTTCGTTGAGAGCTTGACGATCTAAAGTTTGTGTACAGATTTCACCTGGAATACTAGATTTTTATAAATATTGAAATTTATATACCAGAAAATTTTAATGTTTGTAGAAACTGCTTCGATTTTTCATGCTTAAGATGATGTATAAATTTTACGATTGCGATAAATCGATTTATGTTGAATATATCGGACCAATGTAATCGAAAAAGAGGATGAATAATGTACTATTCTTTTATTTATTGATATTTTAACTTAAAATTGGATACATTTCGATATTTGCTAATTCGAAATAAAGCTTATAATATGTTCAATATGATATTAAGTGGGCTATATTTTTCGATATTTACTATCACATTTTTCCTCTCGATATACATTTTTATCACTAATTGTTTTGTTGTTTAAATTTAAATTTTTATTCGCGTCCCACTGTGGCAGTCTGTTGTGATTTATGATGGCAAAAGTTGAGAGGCGTCCACCTCGTCTTTATCCGCCCCCCTTTCCCCCCTGCCGTCAAGTGTGAGTGTATATATGCATATTGCACATATTATTTCACTTTCATTGCCAGCTAAAAACAAAAACAAAAAAAAAAAAATGGAAAAACTCGAAAAAATAAGTGAAAACCTCAATAATCGAAATTGGAAACGAGAAATGCAGTAAACATTGAGCCATGAGTAAAGGGGATTTATCCGCTTTTTCAAGGGGGGGAGAAAAACCGAAACAAATTGTGAAAAACTGCAAATAAAAAACGTACGAGATGAAAATTAAGCTGATGAACGAGCACTAAATGACATTAACTGACCGCATAATGAACAACAATGTGAAAAATTAAAAGCAATTGTGACGAATTTTTGTCCCTTTTTTTTAGTATTTAAACTGAATGTTAAGACTTTAAAACTAAGTTTAAAATGGCATTTACTAAGTGATTTCTTTGTGGATTTTCTATGTTTTATTAGCCAAATTATTGTTGGTTATTTTTGTTAACCAAAGTCATTAAATTTGTTTAGATTTTTACGTTTATTTTAATTGTTTAATTGAATGTTAAACCTTTAAAACAAAGATTAATTTGATTGTACTAGGCAATTCTCTTGAAATTTTCTATGGCTTATTACAATTTTAAAGTTGTACCATATTTATTGGTTATTATTGTTTAACAAATTCATTACATTTGTTTAGGTTTTTAATTTGAATTTAATTGAACGTTTAGAGTTTAAAACAAGGTTAAAAATTGCTTTTGCCAAGTGATTCTTTAGGAATTTACTATGATTTATAACAATTTTAAAGTTGTGCAATAGTTACTGTTTATTTTTGTTAACCAAATTCATTACATTTGTTCAGATTTTTAAGTTGAATTTAATTGTTAGTTGAGAAAACTCAACTTGGATTCACTTGGTTGATTTTTCCTTTGTCACTTGTCGCTGTCATTAATTTATATGGGAATAATTATGATGATGATGATGAGCGAATGCCTCATCCCTCATATATCTCTATAAAATATAGAACAGAATCAGCAGACAAATATTGGTCGCCATTGTGGCTGCGGTGCGGCCTTTTTGGTGATTTCATATTCTCCACCCCCTTGCCAAAATGTGGCCTCCATTCTCCACTCTCCACTCTCTTTCTCCAATATTTCTCTCCATACATTTCGCAAAAATCCCCCTCCCCCACCATTTCTTGTCCCATTTTCCCATTTTTATTTCATTCATCTCTCGTCTCTAGCGTATATTTTCCATGCATATTTGTCATTGTTTTGTGTCTCTGTCTGTTCTGAATGAACATTTCTTTTCCTATTCATATATATATATACATATATATGGATATATTTCCACATTTCCCGACACCGTCTGTGTATGTGCAAAAATTATTTATTATTTCAGTGTTCTATAAAAAATGTGACTGTGACGTCAGCAGTAATGAGAATATTATAAATAATAAAGTTAAAGCCACTTGTTCAGTATAAGAAAACTATTTAAACCAAAATGTGGCTATGATATTGATACTAAAGATTCCATTTCTTCGGGATTTTATTCTTTCTAAATTTATTCACATTTCCAAAGAGTTCTTGGCTTTGTTTGTTTTATTTTTTATTTGCTGCCCCATTAAACTCTCACTTTACCATTATCTTTCTTTGTTTGCTATTTGTATTAATTTTTCGTTGGAAAGTTTGTCACGTTTTCATTTTAGTTGCATGTATGCAATTTTTCAAATTACGTGAGACTGATTTGAGAGAAGTTTTCAAGAAAATCTAGAAAGAAAGTTGTTTGTTTGCTTTTCTAAACACCGACTAGAAATTTAACCTCCATTAAATTGATAAATATATTATGAAACTGTCCTGTTACTGACTGGTTGAAGGCTCTTTGGCAACCGCAAAATGTTTGTCCATGTAAAAATGATTGAGAATTATTTTAATATTCAAAGCGCAATATCGAACATTTTTCAACACACCATCACCATCACCTCGCCCGTCTGCCGCATTGCGTATACGCAGTGTGGTTGCACATGAATATGAATAAATAAATCAATTATTGTACAGTAACAAAAAGCCATTGACTAATCGAGAAATTGAATATAAGGGAAAAGCAAATGGCAAAAAAAAAAATAAATAAATAAAATATTAAAGAAATCCCAGAATGGGAAGCCGAAATTTATATACTCTTGCAGTTTGCAATTGAATTACAGCATCAAATAGGACTTTGATCATTTTTAAGCTTTAAATATTCGCATTCTTTAATCGATATTTATCGATATTTGTATATGACATTCATTTTTGACAAATCAAAGTTTAAAAAACTTATAACTAAGTCTAGAAACCATTCATTTTAAAAGCTTAGTTTAATAAATGTAAAAACTCAAATTCAAATTTCAAAATATTACTAATTTTGACAATTTCAATGAAGTTACTCCCTATAAAAAATTTATAATCAATATGGCTAAATTGACTCGGCTGATGACCAAAATTATAATACCCTTGCAAGGGTATAAAAAATAAAATATGAAATGAAATACTCATATAACCGCATAACCTTATATACACACACACAACGCGAGTGTAAATGGACACCTCGTCGCAACAACAACAACAACAACAATAACAATGAATTTGGTGAACTGCAAACTTCTCCATTGTTAAATGATTACGATAAATTTAATTGAATTTTGTATAGAAGTGAACGGAACGGTACAACGGGGGTGCCATGAAAGAATTTCGAAAAAAAAGAATGGGAAAGAAATAATGCCTTCAATTCTCGCAGACATCAAGACGTCGTTTTGTCCTACAGAAGAAGGCAAGAGTCGAGCAAAAGAGACAGAAAGAAAAGGGGGAGAGAGAGAGAGAGACGTATAGAGAGATGTATATTTTTCCGCAGACTCTTAAGATTGAAATTGAGACGACTCAGATTGAGATTGAGCTGATCTCGCGGATCGCGGCGTTTTTATGTAAATTATTGACTACTTCAGGCATTCCAACCATGCCACTTAACTTGTTTCCACTGTTGGAATTCAGCAAAAAATACACACAATAAGACATAAGTTGAGTAATTTATTTAAAATTGAATTAAAACTAATATAATTACTTTCTAGATATTGAAATAAAACATATATTGATAGGAATTTAAATTTGCTTTGTAAAAACATATAAAGCATGTATACCTTTATGTAAACAGTATATATTTCGCATTATCCTTTTTGGTTATTTGTTTGCATACGCATTTTACACATTAAATTGATTGATTGATTGATCGACTGACTCATTGATTGATTGATGGCTGGCGAAAATATGTCATCGGAAATGCAAAACTCAATTCTTGATGCGTGGCATTGCGTTGCACTGTGGATAAGGTTTTAAAAATATTTAAATTACCTTAGGGTAAATTTATATCAATTTGACAATAACTGAATATTCAATCATTAATAAACTTAATTTAATAAATGCAATACCTAGCTAGAGGTGTCGATTATATAAAAAATATTAATATTTTCGAATAGTTATATTTTTTATCTGCTTAAAGTGATAACGTTATAATGTTTTAGATTATGTTGCTACCTTGAAATAATAAATATATAAATATAAAAATAATATTTATCTTTTATTATTTAAAAAGATTTCGCCAATCAAGTTACATATGGATTAATTGATGAGGTCAATTCATTAAATCGATGTTTTCTAAATATCAATATCTTATATACTGATATATAAATTTATTGACTCGTTTTATTTATTTTTTTATATACATTATTTATAGGTAAAATGATGAAAATATCGATATTATATTCTAGATATTGATATTTACATATATTTGTTTATTATTAAAAAGATCTTTCGCTATCAAATCATATTAAATATCAATAAACCCATTAGATCAAATCCTTAAAATATCAATATTATATTCTAGACATTGATATTTTGCATTGAAGGCTTTATTAAGTAATATTATTTTTGCACGCTATATGCTCGTATTTGACCCACTGTGCCTTGTACGGAATTTAACTGCTCAACAATTACGTATGCGCCCTGTGGTTGTTTGGTGGTTGTGTGTACTGGTCGCTTCCCCCCTACCCCGCCAGCCGGCTCTTCTCGCTTCTGCCTGCCACCCACTCGGTAAATAAGTAAACAAGGCAAGGTTAGTCGCCGAAGGGTGGTGGTGGTGGGGGGGGCTTATATTTGGTCAGTCGGTGACTGATAGTGATATACTGATTGCGAGTTAGAGTCTCTCTCCGTCTCTCTTTCTTTATACTTCTCTCATTCTCCCACTCTCACTTCTCACACTCTCTTTCTCTCGCTGTTTCGCTGTCACCTATCCTGTGCCCACCATACCGTGGGCAGTTTACCACCTCCCACCACCCTTCCCACTGGGCCTTACTCCTTTCTATACCCTTTACAGGGTATTTTAATGTTAATCAGACGCTTGTTACGTTCTGAAGGAGTCATTTCGAACCTCATAAATTATATTTATATGCTTGAAAAGCATCAACAGCCAAATCGATTTAGCCATTTCAGGCAGAACAAAATTATTTCGAAAGTTCTTCAAAATTTTATAAGGGGTAACATCATTGAAATGGTCAAAAATAGCCAGAAATTGTAAATTTAAATTGAGTATGAAAATTAATTAATGTTTCGGAATTAATATTTATTAATACTAATTAATATTAATTTTTTTACTTAGTTATAAGTTTTTAAAGATTTGATTTGTCGAAAAAGTTGTCTTATAAAAATATCATTAAATATTTATTCAAATAATGCAAATATTTTAAGCTTAGTTATGATATATTTCCCTATCGCTTCTATAATTCAAGGGAAAACAGCAAGGGTATATAAACTTCGGCTTTCCGAACTTAGTTTCCTTTCTTGTTCTTGATTTATCTATTTATTGGTTATAAAGTACAGTAATAACTCGTAGGCAAGAACTGAAAACTCGTAAATAATAACAGGTTTGAATAAAATAAAAAATATTTAAATAAAATAATAATAAAAAAATAATATAAATATAATATATAATATAAATATTTAAACTTTATGGGCAAGATTTTTTATTCTATGATTCACTTAAAACTGTACCTAATATTTTGTTCTCAGACTTTTTATTTTATCACATGATAGTTGTAAGCTTTCCCCAAATAATTTCCCTCTAATGCCAGCTTGCAAATATGATTTAATTTTTAAAAATAGATTTACTGTATTAATATAATGAAAAAAAAAAAGGGAATCCATATGGAATGGCGGGGATCATCGGTCGGTGGGTCGTTCGCCACTCGTTCACTGCCCACTCAATGGGTCTCTTTCAATTGCTGAGCTCTCTTTTAATACAAATTTCATACATGCACACACAAAGCCAATTTTGTTTTTTCTTTTTGTTGTTGCTGTGTTTTGTTGCGCCTTCTTTTTTGTAATTTTTTGTATTTTTTTATTTTAGTTTAGTCGCATGGACTTGCCGCTGTACTTTAGTTTAGTTGACGATGGCGAGCGGTTCGCGCAGATTTCAGATTTTGTGTGATACGCGGAAAACGAAAATTACTTGTAATTTTAATTTATTTATAAGCATATTTTTTGATCAGTGTTTTATTTAATGTGTGTTATAATGGAATTATTCACCTTGTTTTGACAACATTTTGTGGGTGTGCACTGCCAGAAAAATGTATGCCCTGCCATTTAATGGCGGCGATAAAAAGCCGATTCGTGTTCATATGAAAATGATACGATTCGAGATCGATACAAATATTGAAAGCAGGTTAATTTGATATTGTTTACTTTTCATTTCAAATTGTGTTGTCCTTAGGGAAATTAAGTTTTGTATATAGTTAATGTACATATTGTTTCAGTGATAATGTCTTTGCAAGAAAGCTTGTCAAAAAAAAAGAAGAATGCTTACACAGAAAACGATAGATCAAAAGTTCAAGTGCTTTTTTTTAATGAAGATCAAGATCAAAGTGATGAAAGCGACTCTGTTCACAATTAAAACCGAAAAAAACAGAACAACAACGAACGTGACTTGTGCAAAGGTTTCGCTTTGGCCTTGAAAAAGGTTCGAATCAATGGGTTTCATCAGTTCAAAAAGAAACAGAGAAAACCCTATATTCCTATTACCACAGAAATTCATTCATTGGATTAAAATTGAATTAAAATTCATACAAAAATAGTCAAATAACCAAGTTTATTAACCATTTTCTATTGATAGAAAGCTGCTATTTTCGTTTAGCCAAACCAAAAAAGTTGAGTTAAAACAGAATGCGTTACGCATCTTAGTTAATTTTCTTATTAATTCCTATAGAACTTGGCTTAGCCTTGTAAACAAATGTAAATAAACACAAATAAGTAATAACCAAGAAGTGATTGTAAAATGTAATGGAAATTCAAGGGATTTGTATTTCCAAGAACCTATTTTTCTCCCCTTTTATTTTTTAGTGGGACAAAGAAAATGTGGAATTTGTGACAAACAAAATGAGAAATCGCACACCGGGAGAAAAGGGAAGTGAGTGTGTTCGAGTGTGTTGACAGGTACTCTCTCTCTCTCTTGCTCCACTCCCCCAATAGCTTTTGTTGCTTATCAAATGTGTCAACAATTTTTTTTTATTTATGACTTGTTAATTGCAAAGAGTCGCAAGAGTTGGCAAAACGCAAATCAGACAACAAAAAAAGAAGATAAATAAATAAAAAATAATGCCACAATGGATAGCTCACAACGAGCAGACAATAAAAGCGCGAAATTCCACACAGAGAAAGGGAAGTGGAGTTCTCCAGTTTATATTCATATAAAAAACGCTCCATAAGCACTTCCCTTATAAAGCAGGATTAATAATAAATCTGATCGAAGTTGAGTTCTGTAATCTTGATAAAAATTTAGAAAAAGTCCCTAAAAACCTGCGTTCTCCTGTACCCTTTGTACCTATATGAAATGTATGTGTAAATGGGTATTTGTACCCATTATATAGATATGGCTAATTCGCTAGCTGCCTTTTATCAATATGCACCAACCATATATGTATTTATCGGATACTTGTATGTACTGAAGCTTCAGGGATTTGGTTACGCGGGGGATGTGTCTCGGAGTGTGTATTGAATCAAATCGAATTGAATTGAGTGCGAGTCACTTGTGCCACCGCTTTTGATGGATCATACACACTAAATGTACCTGCACAAATTTATAGAAACTTTGCAGATACATAAATAATAAAAATTTATTAACATAAACATAATTAGGCTTTGGGCATATTATATAATATGATATATTATACCTTTGCCGGGTATTATATGTGAAGGAGTCATTTCCGACCCTATAAATCATATATATTCTTGATGTCAAGTTGAACAACAATTTTTTCGAAATTTTTTCAAAACAAGATAGGGGATTACATCGTTAAAATTTTTAAAAATTGGTAAAATTTTTAAAAATTGGTAAAATTTTTAAAAATTGGTAAAATTTTTAAAAATTGGTAAAATTTTTAAATTTTAAATTGAGTATGTAGAATTATTAACCTTTTAAAAACTAAACAGCTTTCCGAATTAAAATTAGTTAGGTCTTTGATTAGTTATGAGATTTTGAAACTTTAATTTGTCAGAAAAAAATTGTCTTATAAAAATATCTAAAAACATCCATAAATTGTAATTAACTGTAAAAGGTATTATAAAAAGTTCAAATAGATATTTTGATAAATGTCAATATTATAAATATGAAATATATTATATTTTAACGATAAATATATCATTATTTGATATATTAAGAATTAAATGATATATTACAAATTTAATATATTAGGAATTCAGTGGTATATTTCGATATTATGAACAATATACATAGATATTTGTACTTTAAATGCTATATTTTTCGATATTTTAAAAATTCCTTAATTTTGTTCAGTGCATTACAATCATACTTGTATATACATATGTGCATATATCGAATATTATATTCAAAGCTTATGCATAGATAATAATGCCATTGAGCACTCGCACTCGCACACCAACAATCACACATTTACTTCCGAGAAGGGGGGTGTGGATACGCGCTACTGATGCAGGAAGCTTTACCGTTGGTACCTGCTCTGCACAGTGGTTTAAAATCGGCGGTTTTATTGAAATAATAAACTTATTTTGTTACAAATTCAATTTACTTTTTTTTTGCATTAAAAAGATTGAAGAGTTTTGTTTAGTTTCTAGCGTCCGATTTGCATACAATTTTACACAAAAATTTAGATTAATATATAATGCCTATATATTAAATTTGATCAAAATCTGTTGAAAACTGGAAAAGTTCTAGTTATTTTTCTTAAAACTTTCAGATCGGTCTTATGACAGATATATATGTATATATATGTTTATATATAGTCCACTGATTCGCCATGGTCCGATTTACATACTAGTAAAATTACATACACGAATAACTCCATAGTTTCACTCGAATAGCTTAAATTTGTTCCAAAACAAATCTCGCACATCCGTGTATATGATTCCCAACTGGTTCTAACATCCCCGGAACGAAGTGACTGCTGCCGGCCAACTCTCAGATATGTGTTGTGTTACAAAAGTTGCAAGTCATTGTTTACTAGTGTTCAAAGTTAGTAACTTTAAATACATACTTACTGGTCATAGATACTTACTGATCATAGTTACTTACTAGTCATAGATACTTACTGATCATAGTTACTCACTGGTCTTAGGTACTTACTGTTCAGAGTTACTTACTACTCATAGATAATTAGTGTTCAGAGTTATTTACTGCTCATAGTTAATTACTCTTCATAGTTAACTACTGATCATGGTTTTATAAATCGTCCGATTGTTCCTATGTCAGCTATATATATGTATGTATATATATAGTCCACCGATTCGCCATGCTCCGATTTATATACTTGTAAAATTACATACACGAATAACTCCATAGTTTCACTCGAATAGCTTAAAATTGTTCCAAAACAAATCTCGCACATCCGTGCATATGATTCCCAACTAGTTCTAACATCCCCGGAACGAAGTGACTGCTGCCGGCCAAGTCTCTGATATGTGTTGTGTTACAAAAGTTGCAAGTCATTGTTTACTAGTGTTCAAAGTTAGTAACTTTAAATACATACTTACTGGTCATAGATACTTACTGATCATAGTTACTTACAAGTCATAGATACTTACTGATCATAGTTACTCACTGGTCTTAGGAACTTACTGTTCAGAGTTAATTACTGCTCATAGATAATTAGTGTTCAGAGTTATTTACTGGTCATAGTTAATTACTGATCATGGTTTTATAAATCGTCCGATTGTTCATATGTCAGCTATATATATGTATGTATATATATAGTCCATCGATTCGCCATGCTCCGATTTACATACTAGTAAAATTATATAGAAGAATAACTCCTTAGTTTTACTCAAATAGCTTAAATTTGTTCCAAAACAAATCTCGCACATCCGAGCATATGATTCCCAACTAGTTCTAACATCCCCGGAACGAAGTGACTGCTGCCGGCCAAGTCTCTGATATATGCTGTGTTACAAAAGTTGCAAGTCATTGTTTACTAGTGTTCAAAGTTAGTATCTGATCGTACAAACATACTTACTGGTCATAGATAGTTACTGTGCATAATTAATTACTGCTCATAGATAATTAATGTTTCGAGTTACTTACTGCTCAGTGTTAATTACTGGTCATAGATATTTACTGTTCAGAGTTACTTAATATTCATTGATACTTACTGATCATAGTTAATTAATGGTTGTAGATACTTACTTTTCATAGTTATACTTATATGGACGGAAATGACTCCTTCACTGCGTCGCATATATCTGATTTAATTTATAATAACCTGCAAGGGTATACAAATTAATTTCAATGTTCTTAAATCGAACCCACTGTGCGCTGAAAACTAGGCAATAGAAATGCGCCATTGATACGAGTGAGTAAGTGTGAGTGTGAGTGTGTACTCTAAGGCAGGACAAGGAAGGAGCGATATGCTTTATTCTCTAGACTTGTGAAATATGATCCTGCGGCAGGAAGGGAGCGTGACATATGAGAGGAAAGAGGAGAAGGTGGAAAAAAGGGTCACGGGGCGGTTGCGGGGCCCCATCTATTCATTACCTTTTGACCTTGACAGACAGTCTGCCGGGGTTTTCGAGAGCCTCGAGAGTGTGGGAAAGGCTTTTAAAAGCGAATTGAATTAAATATCCTGACACACACATACACACACCTACTAGCACTATCTCTGGACTATTTTTAGCTTTGAACTTTCATTTAACACCGGGATAAAGGGATCTCGGGACGCAGCAGGAAAAACTGGAGGCATAGTTAAACTAATTTGCCATTTCTAGTGGCACCACAGCCACCGGGGCAAGTGCTTGGATAGGCAAATGCCACGCTCTTTTGCCTTTGTGCCACACGGAATTCAATTATTTGGCCTGCTCTCTGCCACTTAAACTAAGGCCCAAATCTAATTTGTATTGGCCTTCTGCTCAGTTTTGCTGAGTGCCGCCACACAACAACGTGTAAGTATGTTTGTGTCCTGGATCCTGGATACATCAGAGGAGCAGGTGAAACAAAAATTTCACAACAAACTAACGGTCAATAATTTGGCATTTGCAAATATCACAAAAGGCTTTTAGCCGTGAACTTATCAAACTTCATATTCGTTGTCAATTAGGAATGTCACTCGGGTCAAGTTCACAGGATTCTGACTAACTAACTCTGTGTGTGTGTGCCTGTGGGTTTTCTACTGCAAAATTTGTTGCAAATTTTATTTGCAGTCTATAAATTGCATAAAATATTCAACACTTTTCAGTTGAGTTGAATATATAATAGAAAATCAGGTTTAAGGTTTCTAAAATTGGGAATGTAAATAAATGCATTTAAAGACAATTAAATAGATTACACATTATTTGACTACTATTATTATTTAGTGTGATTTATTTACTTTAAATTTTGTTTCGTTAAACAAATTAAACATAGAGTTTAAAAGAGAGTTTCAACTGAAATATTATCACATACGTAATAACTATACAATTTTTTCTTCAAAATGTATAAATTCTAAGGAAAAATAGGCTACAGAAAACCTTGATTTGAGTATACATGGTTCTATGAATTATATAAACCATATTTTAACTTGAAAATTATATGAACATTTTTGATTTAAATTTGTGTATATTTTGGTGACATTTTTTATTTATAACCTTTGGTTTTCTTTTATGTTTTATCCTTTTCGACAAATTGCTTAGTTTCTGAATAATACTCAGCAGATAGTCATGATTGGTTTGATAATGAAACAGGTATTCAGGAAACAGGTGTTTTATGTAAAACATGGAAATTGCAGTCTAACAAATGTGTAACAGGGGAGATAAGATTATCAGCTTATTTTTACTACTTTGCAGCAAATAAATGGTAATGATAATATATGTTTATATTCCAGTAAATTTAATTTAAATAAACTTATTCATAGTTTTAAACTATATATTTTAATTTTTTTTACTTTTGTTATTATTCTGACCTTATTACCTTTGTTTCAAAAAGAAACATTTTATTTATTAACACCTGTTCACATTTAATCAAAGACTTCTTTTGGCTGGCTGCCTTAAAATTCAAAGGCATTGACTTGCACTTGAAATATACAAACAGGAGCTTATGAACAATAAAAATTAATTAAATAAAATAGAGGGGGTCTTTGATATTTTTATATATATAAATATATATATTTATAATAATTTTATATGGCAAAGGAATACGGAATTTGGCAATGCCCAAGTGAGGGCGGTCAGTAGAAGCGTGATCCGCGTACGCGATCGCAAATATTGCGCATGCGCCGCGTATGACGACAGCAGCGGTGAGTGAGTGAGTGAATGACTGACGATGGCACGTGCCGTCGCCGTTGCTGTCGAAAAAAAGCGGCACAGGGAGCCTTACAGACATTGAGTGTACTGTATTTGGTTGATTGCCAATTTTGATATTCGAACTATTCAATTGACAAATATGTTTTTGTATTGCTAAAAGCAAAAAATTAACAGGCAAAAAAAAAAAGAAATCAAAGCATTATGATAGGTATTTTTTGTTTTAAATAATTAGTTATTAACTATTGAAAAGTGAATAGAAAGGTGTATAGCTAAATTAATAAGGATTTATATTAATTTAGCACAGATAAGCTAATGAACATTTATTATACGTAACGATTTTAATATAAACTATAAATTAATCTAACTTCGAGCAGCCGATGTCTGTATACCCTTCCAGTTAACCATAAGTTCATGGGTTTGAAAGTACAATCGATCAAACCTAAGCAAAAAATAAATTAATATCAATTTGGAAAGTTAGCAGAATTTTGGCTTTACTATTTCAAATATTAAAAATTTAAATTGTTGGAAGATTGCATATATGTAAATTTTTTGTGTGATTTATTCGTTCAATGTTTTATTTTCTAATTAATTAAGATTTTAATTACAACTAGAAGGTTATATGAATTGTGACAATCGTATTTCCCCAAGAAAACCTAAAATATATGTAGTCAAAATACATTAAATCAATTTTTATATGTTCTAATTTTTTTGTGTTAATCAAAAATTTTCAGATATCATAGCGAAGATAAAAATACATTAATTTCAATTCCGAAAACTGTTCGCAGATAGTTTTTGTAAAGCTAACAAATCTTCATACTGCGTTTTAAAATTTATAGAAATTAATTTTTTAAATCAAATTTTGGCAATTTTCAAAATTTTATAAAAATTTAATTTTTTTTGGAAATGAGCAGATCGATGCCGCTGTTGGTGCTGATCAAGAATATATATGATTTATATGGTCGGAAAATTACGCTTTCACTGAGTTTAAGGCTTCTGACTGAAATAATGATATCCTGGGTATACAAATCATATAAAGACTAAATAAAAAGTCATTCTGTATGGAAAAAACAGTACCATATTGATATTCACACTTTAGTCGATATGTAAATCGATATTTTTTTGATACGATATATATATCTGATACGATATTGAATGCAATATCTATGTCGATATAACAAATTGGATTTTTCCGCTCAATATAATTACATTTCTTAAAGAAAAAATCCTATGAAACCTATAATATTTAGATTATAAAACACATTTAAATGTATATATATATATAATATAATAATAAAAGACTATGAAAATATAAATATATTTAAATGTTACACATCCATTTTAATTTGTATTTAATGCTTACCTATTTATTTATTTTTAATTGCAGTGCCAATCAGCCGCCAAACTTAACAGTATTATCAGCCAACTCGGCATCGGCCACGCCCACACCCACCGCCCGTCAACCCAAGTCATCCATGGCCCTTAGTCAAGCGATATATGCGGGATCCGGAACCGTATCCATGTCCGGCTCTGGCCCAGTATCCGGTGGCAGTGAGAACAGTGACCTGATGATACGCTTGCGAGAGTCAATCAAGCAAAAGGAGGAGTTCCTTAAGTCCCCAGGGCCGGCATCCCTGTCCTCCGCCTCACCGGCCAATGGCAATGCGGCGCAATCATCGTCACCAGCCCAGCAGCAACAGCAACATCTACAGCAGCATCAGCAGCACTTTTTCCCCTCACACACGCCACCCGGTGGTGTACAGGTGGTGGCACCACCGCCACGAAGTCGCCACCAAGCGCTGCTCAAGCAACAGCAGCAGCAACAGCAACAACAACAGCAGCAGCAGCAGCAGCAGCAACATCAGCAGGTTGTCCTCGGCTACGACATGTTCTATGGCGGTGGCAAGTTAGTGCAGCGATCTTCGACAGCTCCAGGTAGCGTTGTGAGCCACCACCATCAGCAGCAGATGCACCACCAGCAGCAGCAACAGGAGCAGCATCATCACCACTTGCAGCAGCAACATCAACAGATCCAGCAGCAGCAACACCGCCAGGTTATGATTAATAACAATGCCAAGTATGCCAAGGATCTAGACTATTTTGAAACGCTTCAGGAAACGGGAGTCACCAATAAGGTGTAAGTATATCTGAAAAAGAAACGATCTAAAGCAATTTAGAGTTAAAATGAATTTAACAAAACCCTTCCAACAGATTCGAGCGCAAATTGGTATCACACATGTCCAAAGGATTTGATCCATTCAAGCCGCTATCTATTAACACCAACGCCCTGGAGTCCTCCGCCAGCACATCGAGCACATCCACCTCCACAACCTCGACGGCGGTGAAAAAGCAGAGTGCCATCCTATACGAGTCCCTGCAACAGCATCCTCTGGCCAAATATCACCAGCAGAGTGGACAACAGACAATGGTAGATGGACAGAGTAGCAGCAGTCGAATGGAACTGCATAAGGCCACGTTGGCGAATGCCACCATTGATCCAGTGCCACCGCCATCCAACAGTAGTAAGTTGACTTGGGGGATCTCCAACTCCATCTTTATCTCTCTTCCACAATATATCGAAAAGTTTTCTAAAATTACGTATTTCTCTTTGGTGCAGAGTTTGTTTCGCTGCCGGAAAAGACGGTGACTTCCGTTGCCACATTGGCGGATATTGCCGAGAGCAGTGGTAGGTTAAGATCGGAAATATATATATAGTTTGGTATTTATTTTGAACAAAAGAAAGAAAACTGAAGCGCTTTGGGGGAATTCTTCAATTGAGAACAAAACAAGAAAGGAAACGAACTTCGGAACGCCGAAATTTGTACACCCTTGCGGATAGAAATTCGCTCGGAATAAATACAGTATAAATTATATATGTTTATTTGCAATTTTACATCCACCTTTTTGCACTTTCGCCTATTTGTAACGATCGTTTGTATAGCAGCTATATGATATATATATTTTCATTATATTTTACACAAATTTCTATATAAATATATAATGGCTATGTATCAAATTTGGTGAAAATCTGTTGAAAACTGTAAAAGTTATATTTTTTTTTTCTAAAAATTTTCCGATTGTTTCTATGACAGCTATATATATATATGTATATATATAGTCCACCGACTGCACATCTGTGCATATAATTCCCAACTCGTTCTAACATCCCCGGAACGAAGTGACTGCTACCGGCCCGGTCTCAGAAATGTGTTGTGTTACAAAAGTGCAAGTCATTGTTTATTAGTGTTCAAAGTTAGTATCTCATCATACATTCATACTTACTGGTCATAGATAATTTTTGATCATAGCTACTTACTGATCAGAGTTACTTAATGTTCATTGATACTTACTGATCATAGTTACTTACTGTTGAAAGATACTGACTGATCATCTAAATTTGATAACCGTTTCTCTGGCAGTTATATGTAAATTTTTCTTAGCAATTGTCTGCAGATACACTTATTTATCCTATATTATATTTGTGTAAGGATAGCTTGTAAAAGTAACAATTAAATATGTGAGGGCAATAATTTTCTTGTAAATGTGCACAAATTCACTTCACTTTATAATTGTTATCAAGCACGCAGTGTATTCTTATTTTAAGGACTAAAAAGGATAACTAGACTACGCTTGCATTACGTACGACAAAAGGCAGCTAGAAACGTGAAATATTTTTCGCACATTCTTTATTTAAAGGATGTTATAAATACACTTTTGATTACCGCACTCTTTAATATTTTATTATTATCCAACGAAGGCTAAGCCACTAATCCAAATCCATTCCACCTTCATTCTTGCAGCGGCCGCCATTGTGGAAAGTAGCTCCACTGGAAACGTGGTCGTCCGACGCTTTAAGCCATTGGCCTCGAGTTCCTTTGATGAAGGCAAACCAATGCGTCGGATCTCCTATTTGCGGGCCACCAACAATGAGGCCGACTTTAATGCAGCTGAGGCAGCAGCAGCTGCTGCCGGGGATTCGGTACCATCTGCACCAGCTCCAGCAACAGTGCCAGCACCATTACCCGCAACAGCTTCAGTTGCCGTGGCGCCCATGCCCATTTCCATACCCATTCCGGTGGCTGCCGTTGTCGTGGAGCCGCATAAAACGAAATCCCTGGTTGAGGAGCATCCAGATCCTACATATGATGTGATTGGAGGCACCGGCGGTGGCCATGAGTTTATTGAGACACCCAATGGCCTGGAGGATGTGCGTCTCTCTGCCCACGGCAGTCGTCGGGCCTCCATGAGCAGTGACATGCGAAGCAGGTGAGTTTACTGAGATGAGTTAGCTTGATATTTGTATTAATACTTATATTTATTTTAATTTCTAAAGCATTCACATTGATGCCGAGCTAAATGGCAAATATGTACCCAACGAACTGGAGGCCTTTGAAACGGAGATTGAGATCAAGTCCTCCTGCATCAACGGAAAGGTAATTATGCAGGATAAGTCTACAAGAGGTTTCTTTATATAAATATATTGTTTTCTTAATTCAGCGCATGTCCGAGTACCGGTCGTGGCGTCAGGTGAAGCTGGAGATTAAGGGAGATCTGCTGCGCATTTACTCAGGCCGCCATGCCAAATCGGAGCATAATGTAAATATATACTAAAAGCCATGGCAAATATTTCAAGAAATTAATTTGTTTTCTGAATTCTGTTCTTCAGGTGATAGAACTTGATATTAGAAACTTTAAGTTCTTCGACGAGTCGATGGACAAGAAGAAGTACTTGATCCGCATGCAGTCGAAGCCATCGCCCAGTGGCGCCCATCTTGCCACCTTGGGCAACGAGCTAAATCTGGACGAAAATCACGACAAACAGCTGCTCACCTCCTCGGGCAGCAGCAGTGCCAATGAGCCAACAGCCTCCGCCTCTGCTCTGTCCACATCCACCTCATCCTCGACATGCAGCAGTGGTCCCTACACCGAAATCCTATTCAAGACGAAAAGCAGCAACGAAATGAAGCGTCTGTTTGGGTTGCTGCAGTGGAAGGATAGCCTCAATTACGATGATAATGTGAGTTTCAATAAGGAAAGGAAATATTAATTAGACTGTATATAAATTTTAATTTAATCCCATTACAGGAGCATCAACAGCTGCCTGGAAAGCAAATGGCGGAGCCTCAGAAAACAGCCGCCACCTCTAGCAGCAGCTATCTGGACGATGTTCAATCTGGGGGAGCAGGAGCAGCTGCTGCTGCAGATAGCTCACCCTTGAGCTCACATTCAGCAGAGGCTGGAGGTCATCATGTTTCGGCTTTGCCAGCGGCTGCGGCTATTGTGGCCGCCACCAGCGACTCCATATCGCCGGTGATGAAGGCCAGAAAGTCCTCGTCGCACAAGCATATACCCGACAAGGATTTGGGCTCACCGAAATCGAAGAACTGGAAGGATTTGCTCTTCCGCCGTGGCGGTGGAAGTGGCAGTGGTGGCGTGTCGCATCATCATCACGATTTGGCATCGCCATCCTCTGGCTGCTCATCGAAGCAAACCGGTTCGATTGGTGTTCCCCTGCGTAACTGTCCCATGTCGAAGCTGAATCCGTGTGTGCCACATCTGGTCGAAGTGTGCACCAATATTGTGGAGACCAAGGGATTGAGTGTTGTCGGCATTTATCGCATACCCGGCAACAAGGCGGCCATATCGGAACTCTCCGAGCTGGTTAATACCAAGGACTTTCAGTTTGAGAGCTGTGCCACGGATGTGCGTTGGGAGGATGTGAATGTGGTGAGCAGTCTGCTCAAGTTGTTTATAAGGAGTTTGCCGGATGCCTTGATGCCCGCCAGTTACTACATCAATTTCATTGAAGCGGACAAAAAGGTGGGACTGGAGAGGATCGTGCTCCTGCGAGAGATTGTGGAGTCGCTTCCACGACATCCCTACGAGACAATGAAGCATCTGATCCGGCATCTGTGCCGGGTGAGCGACAACTGTGAAGTGAATCGCATGGAGCCCAAGAATTTGGCCATTATCTTTGGTCCCTCGATCATCAGGACGCCAAATGACACGCTAGAAACGGCGGTCAAGGACATGAAGCACCAGTGCCGCATTGTTGAGCTGCTGGTGACACAGGTAATTGGAGAATAGTGTAAAAAGCTTTAAATTCCTTTCTAAAAATATGTATTTTTCTCTCCCTAGTATGACTATTTCTTTGAGGGTGGTAGTCTGCCGGATTTGGCCGAGGTGAGTGGCGCTTGTGCCGCCGTGAGTGCTGCCCAACCCCAGCAACAGACGCAGGAGGATCAAACGAGCATGCTGTTGCACAATTTGTCCAAGATCGAGCGAATCACCGAACGGGAGACGACAACGCGCACTTCGCGCTTCATGCCGCAACTGCGACGCAAGACCCATGGCAAGCGGAGTGTTGTCAATTCGGACACTTACTCCGGCGAGAGTGTTCTGGTAAGCGGGAGTAGCTGCTCCACCAACAACACCACAAACACCACCACCCACAACACCATCACAAGCTGTAGTAGTAGTAGTAGTAGCACCATCACCAGCACCAACATCACAACCACAACCACCACCATCCAGCAACGAAGACGGGCACAGCGCAAGGCTGTGCAGAGCATTTGTGATCAGGCTCTAACCCTGCTCCTGCCCACACCCGTTTCCTCCGTCTCTCTGCCCTTTCAGTCGCTGGACTACGCCAAGGTGTCCACCTCCGCATCGGCATCGGCCTCGGCCAGCAGCACGGCCAGCACATCGAGCAGCTCAACGCTGCATAGTGGCAAGGCATCCGCCTCCTCCTCATCAACCAGTTCGACAACCAAGTTAAGCTCATCCTCTTCGACTACGACGACGGCCATATCCTCCTCCATTTCGGCCACTTCATCGAAATTCCTGCAGAGTGCGGCACTGAAGAAGCGCAGCACTGGTGGTTTCCTTGGCTCATCACGATCCTCACAGCAGACGCGCAAGGCCAGTCTGGATGAGAAGGATTCGGGCAGTGTGGACTCCGCTGGCAGCCTGGCACTCAATCTAAATCTGAATCTGGCCAAGGAGCAGCAGCGCAGCAGTGTGGATGTGTCGATATTGCTAACGGACGACGAGTCCAGCAGCAGGCTCAGCGATACGGGTAAGCATGGTAGTCAGAGTATAATGTTAGATTCCCTCCTTGATAAATCTATTTGTAGGTTCCATGTCGCTCACAACCATCACGGATACGCTGGACACCAAGCTGCGGAACTTGCGCAGCGGTTCCGAGTCCAACGATGAGAACGTTGCCGGTCGTGACTTTCCCAAGAATCGTCGGCATACTTTGGGCCAGCCATTGCATATGCACTCCGAGAACATTCCGTATGCGGACGAGTCGCCCGAACGGCTGTTCCATCAGTTCTGCAATCCCCTGGATGCCGCTCCCTTGTCCCTTCACCTGAGTCGCTCCTGCACGGCGACGAATACGATTGGCGGTGACGATGACGAGGAGGAGAAACTATCCAAGCCGTCGTCGAAGCCGTTGCCCCCTAGCTTGCTTAAGGCTGCCGCCCACAAGCTACAGCATTCAGCTACGGTGCCCATACATCAGGGAAGCTCCACGGCGCCCACAAGCGGAGCAGCCACGCCCACTGGCAGTACTCCGACGGGCAGCGGTGGAGTTATGCCGCCGCCACGCAGTTCCTCGAGCAGTGTCAATACGCTAACCAAGAGTCTGCATACCAGATTTGGCAGCAATTATCTGAGCTACGAAAGAGGCAATGCCTCAAGTGGACCGGGAGTGGGAACTGGTGCAGGAGCTTCTAGCGGTGGTGGTGCTGCCTCCGAGGATGACTCCGAGGGCTCCACAACAAGTGATCCCAAGGAGAAACTGATGCTGGGCGAACGCCCATCGCCGTCGTTTTTTCTCGAGCGCTACAACAAAAAGAGACGTGACCATCGGTTATTTCGCAGCGCCAGCTTCAACTGTCGCAATTACTCCACCCGACACCTGACCACCTCACAGACGACCGGCCCTGGTGCCGGGTCGAGCGGAGTGGCAGCGATAGCCGTGGGCATGGCCTGTTGCCAGGCACTGAATGCAACCAGCACGGGCCTAACGAAGGACGAGAAGACTGACATGAATCTGACCAAGAAGCGTCAAATCCAGAATAAGCAGAATCGTTCTATTAAGCGACGGCACACGGTCGGCGGTCCCCACGATTATTCCGCCAGCAATGGCAGTTGCTCGAATCATGCCCATGCCCATGCCCACTTACATTCGCACTCGCATTCGCATGGCCATGCTGCCGCCGGTCACGATCTGGCGGCCATCAACTATAATCATCACAATCGTCATCATCAGCAGCAACTCCTCAAACTGAACACGGTGTCCACTGTGTCCGGTGGCGGGGCCAGTGCCAGTGCTGCTGCGGCGGCAGAGACGACGACCACAACAACCACTACGACCACAATGGTACTGCGACGTCTGGGTGCTGGTCAATCGGGTGCTGAACCTGGATCCGGTTCCAGTTCGGGATCAAACAACAGCGGCAGCAGTAACAACAATAACTCACCGCAAAGCGATGGCAGCAATGGCAATGGAACATCAGCCACCGGTGGTGTATCCACAGTGAATGCTCCACCTCCAGGAACATCAGGTGGCGGCAGTGGCAGTGGCAGCAACAGTAACAGCAGCAGCAATAGCACCACACCGGCGGGAGCCGGAGATCAGGTACTGGAAGTGGGCATACGCATTAAGAACCTCAATAGGGGACGCTTCTAGGCGACGTCACTGAGCTCAAAGATCAGTTTGGATTGGAACCTGAACATATATATCATATATTGGAATGCAGAATGCCTGAGAATATGATTAAACACAGATAGTTTCCAGTAAATTATCTGAAAGGAGCCACCAGAAGTATAGATAATTACAAAATATTTAAATATTTCGTTCAAAGAAAGCAGTATTTTACAACAATGATAAACAAACAAAACAGTTTAACTAAAAATATTAACAAAAAAGGAAGAAAATGAGAAGAAAAACAAAAGAAAACCAAGTTGTAAAATCACAAGGTTATAAAAGCAAGTAATTTATGAACGTTTTGGAATAGTTTTTCGATTTGAAATCGTTCAAAAGAATCTGCTTCTATATTACCTAAATGATTTATGTCAATATAAACAAAACAGTCACCATAGTCTATATATTAATATATATATATATATATCTATTAAATATCAATGTGTACACGTTGAGAAGGACACACAGAACATGTTGTAACCACAGTAACAGTTTTTTGAGCGATAAATCAGGTAATCAGAGCAGAGCGCAGGGCAGATCCTGGCAGAGAGCAATTGAAAAATTGGTAATATCCCTTAAATAATATCAAGATATATACTTTATATATATATACAAATATACTAAATGTTCAAGTGTCCCAAGCTGTGGCTTTCAAGAGATATCAGCCAAGAACATAACCAATTAATTGTTGAATTAAAACAGCAAAGTAAACGAAACTGACCAACAAATAACACAGAGAGATAGAAAAAGAGGAAAACTAGAAGTAGTCGAGTTGGAAAACTAAAGAAAAGCTATGAAAAGTTGGTACAACCTCCTCCTACAAATATTATAAACAATGCAACGCAGAAAATGAAACAATCGTAGAATGAACTATAAGAAGCGGCAAGTAATTTATTTATTCGCACACTCACACTGAGAATACACTGAGAGAAACACACAAACTAAAATGGGAACCAAGCTGAGAAACGCGCAAGAGAGAGAGACAGAGAGGGAGAGATAGAGATAGGGATAAGGAAAGCGACAGAAATAGAGAGAGAGAGAGAGGTATATTGAGGATAGACAAAGAAAGAGATAATTATTTTGTAAAACGTATACAAGAAACACAAAAAATACAGACGGAAAAACGCATAAATAACCCACACACACGCATATATATTTGTAAAAAATAATCATATTTAATATAACAATTAACGAACGCAACAAATTGTTAAAAAAAGGAAATATATAAACAAAAACCGAAGAAGTGCCGCCAGAGTGTCGCCTGTCCGGATTGAAAGCCAACCAAGTTGAGCTGAGTCCTTCGTTTTAGTTTTAGATGTGTGTATATGTCCGTATATATAGATATATTTATATTTATATTAATATATTTATATTTATATTAATATATTTATATTTATATATATTTATATATTTATATATTTCCCTTTGTGCGAATGTGTAAAAAGAAGACGAGCAGAAGGACGAAACGAACGTATAACCCATTTTTGGTGCCTTAAATTGTTTGCTTTACATTTTTTTTGTTTTAAATATTACAAACTTTTTTTACCTTATTAAACATAAATTGTTTACATTTTTTTAAACGACTGGCGGTGCAACTTTGTTTATAACTATATAATATAGCGATATACACGCACATGAGTGCCCTGGCAACCGGACAGGTGCGACAGAAGAGGCGCGGAAAGTAAATTTCAAAAACTGAAGCAACAATTTTTTGAAAAGGGAAATGTTCGAAATTACGTTTAATATTGATGGAAAAATTATATATACACAATATATATATATTATATTATATATATAAATATATATTTTTGAGTAGTTTGTATATGATTTTGATATGATTTAAGTTTTGGATGAAAAAAAAGAGCGCATTAAAAGATACATACATGCAAATATATATTAATATAAATTAAGCAATTAGCTAGTAGTTGTATTATAGTATTTCGTCCCATATATATTTTTTTTAATATTATTAAAATTATTATTTTTGTTTTTGCTGTATATACAATTTACTTTTTTTGATTTCATTCACAACATTTATGATTTAAATCCCGAAAAACCAAGCCCCCCTAAGAGGAGATATACATATATAAAAATTAAAATATATAAATATATATATATTTTCTACGCATTTTGTTTTGTTACAAAAAGAGAGAAGAAACAATAAATGGAGGAGTGAAGATAGAGAGAAAGGAAGAAGAAAAGTATATAGAAAGAGCCCCAAGCGCGTAACGTTGCTATATAAATATTATATTATTAACTAAAAACAATTTTTTGTTAGACTTTAGGTAGTTATTTTTTAAAAATTGTATTTTCTATTACATATACATTTAAAAATCTTATTTGTATTATGATTTTTATTTTATTATTATTATTATGATTTTTTTTTGCAAACAAAAAACGGAAAACAACAAAAATAAATGTGAATTTTCTATATAATGCTATAAACGACGACACAATAAAAATGAAACAACCAATATTAAGAATAAATTGTACAAGGA
This sequence comes from Drosophila serrata, assembly GCF_035046125.1. Classification (NCBI taxonomy): domain Eukaryota; kingdom Metazoa; phylum Arthropoda; class Insecta; order Diptera; family Drosophilidae; genus Drosophila; species Drosophila serrata. The sequence continues at coordinate 174,518 of NW_028257151.1, forward strand.
TAAACCAGAATCAGAACAACCCAGTGTTTTCTTAATACTTTATTTATCTATTTTACAAAACTTAATAATTTCCCATAAATAATTCTATGAACTATGTACAAAATTTAAGTAATGCGTGGAACTCAGAGCTTCGCCTGGGGCCCCGTTCCCGAAATCTTGTAGACAAACTCGTGGGCCACATCGTAGTGAGGATTGCAGCTTTGGCGCACGCGCTTTAGCCACGCCCGGATTTTGGGATACTTGATCCTCACATCGTAGTCAGCCATGCCTGGGTTAAAGTAATTAATTAAATCAATATATTTAATATTAAATTAAGGATTACTCACGCGTCTGTTCTATTTCACAGGCCGCAAAGATGTCCGCCACGGTGAGCGTGTTGCCGGTCAGGAAGTCGCTACTCTCCAGCCACACCTCCTCGACCACATCCAGATTGCGTTCCATATGCATCCGCATTTTCTCAATCTTGGCCTCGGTGGGAGTGCGTCCCGTTAGCAGCGGCTCCAGCCACACGGTCCGGAAGTACATGGCGCAGGTTGTACGAAGTGTCATGTGCTGCCACTCGAGGAACTCATCCACACGACTCTGATCCACAAAGTACTTGGGATACAGGTGCTCGGGAATTTTACCCTTGGCACTGAGATACCGCAGAATGGCCACACTCTCGGCCAGCTTGTAGCCATTGTCATGGATGCAGGGTACACGCTGGAAGCGATTCACCTGCCGCTTGAAGTCATCGGTCAAGTGTTCACCTGGACGGCGAGGGCAAAGAACGTAGTTAAGATAAGATTTCTTGTTTGTTAATGTATGTAGTTCCCATAGATTTATAGTATTTAAGAAGTTACTATCTTAATTAGCTTCTGGATTACAATCAGCTGAAAATCCAAGAATCTTAAGCTGAATGTTATGTACTTGATCTTTAAAGTATAATTTGTTAAAGTAATTTATAGGTTTCAAGTTGGTTTAATGACCCTTTCCCAAGCTCACCATTCCTTAGAGCCACCACACAGTCTTCAAATGGCATATTGCTTAGCCGGAAGATAATGAGTAATGCCCTCGAGGGCTGCGACATCTTGTCATAATAGTAGCGTATGGGTGCGGACATCTTGAGGTTCGTTGCCTGTCTTAAGGGAGCACCAGCTGCAATTGCAAAATGTTCGTTTTGGAGTTAGTAAGCAGATCCAGCACAGGTCCAAAGATCATCGGGATTGAAACTGAAGGCCAGCGGCTGGAAGCCCAGTGCGCACTCACTCACAAAACTTGGTCAGCGGCTGGGAGGCGACTAAGCTGGAACTGGGATCGGAGAAGCAGCTGCTCCGCCGGCAGGGTTGGACACTTACAGATAGAGAAAGCTTTTTTAAGCTTTGCGTTCCATAGTGATGGGAATTTTTGATTTTTTGCGTGTGTTATAATATTAATCAGAAGCCTTAAACTTGGTGAAAGATTTATTTCCGACCCTATAAATCATACATATTCTTGATCAGCATCAACAAACGAGTCGATCTCGCCATGTTTGTTTAAAAAATACATTTTTAAAATTTTGTCAAAAAAAGATAAGGGATTACATCGTTAAAATTTTCAAAAAATTGGTAAAAAAATACATTTTTTTTTTAACTTTAAATTGAGTTTGCAGATTTATTAATCCAATAAAAACTAGCATAGAAAAGATACCCGATTTTAAATTAATGAATTTTTGGTTTAGTTATGGTCAATCGAACTACAAGGGTATTCTAATTTCGGCTTTCCAAAGTCATTTTCCTTTCTGGAATATATTTAATTTTAGTCAGAAACTTGTAATGATGTGAAGAACCCTCTTAACCATGTATATATATACTTAATCAGCATCAACAGCCGAGTCGATCTAGCCATCTCAGGCAAAAAAGAACAATTTACAAATTTTTAAAAATTTTATAAGAGGTTACATCGTTAAAATGAAAAAGTCTTCATGTTAATTTTTATTTATTAAATGTTTAATTGAGTAAGCAGATTTATTAACCTAATACAAGTTAAAATAGGAAATCTTTTCGAATTAAAATTAATTTTTGTTTTTTAAACTTTCACATAAAATATCAATTCAAAGAAGGCGAATATTTTAAGCTTAGTTTTGATTGAGTTCCGATTTGATTTTATAATTAATTTAAAAAGTGCAAAAGTATACAGATTTCGACTTTTCAAATTTTCCTATATAACTAAGGGATACCATTTTAGAAACTTTAGTTTTTATAACTTTTATTTTTTAAGAATTTTAAAAATCTAATACAAGCAAGTTATTGATTTATAGTTATATTTTTATTATATCATACGAAATCACTTGTGTTATGCACCTAGTGTCATTATTACACTAATCTTTATGTTTTATATTTTATCAACGCATTTATAACTTTGTAATGATATACTATTATAATTATGTGAATTATAATCCTTGCTGTATATTTTTAACTTACTCCTTAAACTCTGAACCTCATCGAAGGCCCTCTGAAGCTGATCCTCGCCATTACTGAGACCCAACAAACTGGCCAAAAAAGACGAAGACGACGACATTCTGGACGCGATCCGAACTCCGCTCAATTTAACCAGGGAATGAGGTAAGTGCAGCTGCAGGTCAGTAGCTTATATACCCCAAAGACCCAATTGTAGATGCTCTCTGGATCTGGATTTTGAGGCAAACAAAAACACACAGAAACTGCGGAGGTGAATTTGGCACTCTAGATAAGGCGGGTTTCCCTCTTTATGATGTGAACACAGTGAAGAAAACCGCCTACAGTTCAAAGAAAATGTTTTTTATATATAGAATTATATTTTACTAGAAACCCTTGAGTGATATTTTTCTCTCTAAAAATAATACATTTAAGGAAAAGTATATATCAAAGGGGATTTAATAAATAAGAAACCATAAAAGCTGCTTCAAAAAGCACCAGCTTGCAGATCTAGACTTTTTTCTTTGAAAAGGGGGTTTCATAAATAATTTTGGGATAAGATGTTTTAAGATAATTTAAGAAAATTAAAATTAAATTGGAACATTCGTTCCTTAATATGATTCTTTGAACAAAAGGTCTTAAAAAACGTAAAATCCTATGAAGCAAATAGACATGAGGATTAATACCTTAAAAAGAGCGTATTTTTAGAGTATAACAATTTCACTTTGTTTAGATTAAATATATATTTTTTAATTTAATAATATAAATTCGAATATATATTTATCTAAACAATACTGCTTTATTTTCTTAGTAAATAAAAGCAAGAACTATTTTTTTCGAGTGTAACTACGCTTCATTCATACGTGCGTATCCCCTTGGCAATCCGTATGGCGTATTATCAATCCGCTTTTTGGGCCATTGGCAACTACGAGAGGGCCGGGAATAGAACCTTTTAAAGCAAGGTCGCCTTATCATATCGATCCAGAGATATGGGTAGAATAAATATTTGTTTACCTATATGCTGTGCGATCAGCTGATGGATTTGTATTCCGGATATATCGTACGTTAAACCAATTAAATTTCAATTCCTTTATATATGTATATATCGTATATGTGTTATTTATTGATTCCATTTTTCAAACAATCCATCGCTGGCTTTGTACTTGTATACATTTATACTATATATATATTTATTTATATTGGTTGTTATTCATACTGTGTGGTGTATATTTTTATATATACTTGTAATTGAGATATAGTGAAGCGGAGGAGGGATCATGATCAGTCTCCTCCGACTTTTCCGCGAAAGGTACATTTACAAAGAATTTAAGGTATTAAGATAGTCCACAACATTTATACTCGGTGTAGAGATAGAGAGATCACACAGGGGAGAGACAGAGAGTTAGAGGAATACATGTACTCTTTTGTAAATATATAAACATGGATATATATATATGTATATATTCATATAAAAAATAAGAGGCAATCAAATTAAAGTGGGAACCGAGGCTGAGGATAATAGACACTCAAGATCGCTCGTATATATATAGATATATAGATGTATATATTTTTAGGTGGCAATTCAGGGATACTTGACTTGACTTATTGTTGACTTTGATTGTTACACACAATTGGATTCCATTTCTTTCGCTGGTACATAGTTTTAGATTTAGTTTCAAATTGGAATATATATATATTCCCTCAACTGGGTTCTTTTCTCTTTTGTAATATATATAATGTGATAACGCAAGATAGATATATTTATATATATTTCTTACAATTCACAGTATCTCGTGTATATGTTGATAACTTGATTTGCCTTTGATTTAACGTGATAATTACATTGCACTTATCTGAGTCTCTCTCTATATAATATAATATAATATATGTATTTGTTAATTATTATTCTTGGGTTGATCCACATTTAAAAAACATAACAAAAACAAAAAACAATCGCTCGAGTGTGCAAAGTGTGAATAACAGAGACATTTTATATATATATATATTTCTATACATTTGTAAAGGGTTTATTCTCCATATATGTATATAAGATTTCATTCTTTTGGTTCAGAGTCTTTTGCATTTTCAGCCCCTGTTTTGTGTTTACCATTATATTCATTTCTCATTGGGGATATGCGTGAAGAGTTTAGGAAGATCTTACGTAGACATATAAATACAGTTACCATTAGGATATAGGATTACAATTACAGTTACAGTTGGAGTTTAAATCTGAGGGTCCATCGTATAGTTACATCTATGTAGGTGTAGAAATACTTTATAACGAAGACATCGATCGACAAAAAAAAAGGCAAACAATTCCTACAAATATTTATTGTTTGCTTTGTTAATCAGCTATATCTTCTTCTATTTGTGTTATCTTTGGCAAACGAAATTTGACTGAACTACGATCTACAATAGATTCTAAGAATAACTCTCTATAAAGTTGGTTGCCTTGGCAATGTAAATAAATAAGATGCGTAGAGCGCGCGTTCTATCTGTTTCCCATTAAGCAACATTTTAGGACAGATCTTTATGCATCTTATTTACATATATTGTCATTTGTTTGTGATTTATTTTGGCATCCTCTCTCCATTACTTGTTCTCAATGATCATCTGCAGCTGAAGAACTAGACTCCGGGCCAACTGGAGCACTGCCTGGGCATTGTGACGTTCAGCCATTTCTGTAAATGAAATAATAAATATTTATAAATATATTCAACAAGATTTAAAACAAGCTTCAACTGTCTAAATTCCTCTGGAACTTAACAAAGATATAGGAAACTTTCTTAAACTATAATTACAAATAAAAAGAGCTAGTTTCATACCATTAAAAAACTTGATGACATCGGTAAAGTCCATGCTGTTCGAAAGGATAATGTCGCGATAGGTCTCCAGGAGAGCCAGTGCCAGGAAGAGGACAAAGTGACCGGAGGCTATATGCTTGGCCGCCCAGATCACCTCCCAGGTGGCAAAGACATCGTCATAGACCAGCTCCCGCTTAAAGTCCAGCAAAAACCAGCGATAGCAGAAGTAGAAATGCGTATAGTCCCCATTCGAGTCCATCAGATCGTACATCTCCGAGTCGAGGATTTGGATGAGGGATCTGTATATAAAAATCATGATTAATATCGATTATAAACGGTCTATAGTCTGAATATCTCTCACCTCATGTTAGCAAAGTGCATATCCATTGCCCCTCCGCTGGGGAAGTTCTCGATCATGCGCTCCATGAGCTTGCAGAAACAGCTGTAGCTTAGTGACTCGTCGTCGAAGATGACCAGGAGTGGAGCCACCAGATCACACATGCCCTGCATGTAACCCACATCCAAATGCTCCCACACATACGTGGAGATCACGTTGCGCAGCTTGTCCAGGTTCTCATTGGCAAAGTACCAATAGTTCCTGTCACAGCGCTGCACATCCTTCTCGATCCGATGCAGATTCAGGCCAAACTGCTCAAGGAGCTCGCTCTGCAAAGGATTTGAAACTTGAAATTAGAATTGAACCGAAGGATATATTCTTGAGGGATCACTCACGCTGTAGACACCGCCATTGGAGCTGGCTGGGGAGGCGCATGTTGACTTGGGCTGCTGCAAGTTATCCAGATTGATGGCCTGCTCCTCCACCGGGGACATCTGGCCCTGGCCACCGCTTTTGGGACTCCGTTCCCAATTGGTGATATCCACGGAGGCCTTGGTGATGATAACAGCAGCTGCCTGGGGCTGAGTCGAAGGCGGAGGTGGAGGTGGAGGTTGAGGCTTCACTGGAACCTCATCTTCGGGCAGCTGCAAATCGTCGGCACTTAGGTACTCCGGACTGAGGACACTTCGAGTCTGATTGGCGGCACTGGGACCCACTGTCTCGTACGAGGAGGCTGTGGATGTGGAGCAGCTGGGCTCTGGATTGAGTTGATCCTCCAATTTTGGCTCTTCCTCCTCCTCGATTTCATCCTGCTCCTGCTCCTGCTCTGGCTTCTGCTGGGCCTGCTTCTCCTCCTCCTCTGCCCGTAAATCGTCTTCGTCCAGCTCGTTGAAGTTCTCGCCCTCATCGACATGCCCCGAATCGGTGCTGGTCTTCATGGCCCTGGGAATGGGCTTCACACTCAAATGCATGCCACTGACAGCGACGGATTCTTGATGCTGCTGCTGCTGTTGCTGTTGCTCATCAAACTCCAGGTCACCGGGATCGGATATATCCGAGATGTCCTCGAACACTTCGTTCTCCAGCTCTCCACTGGCATCGATGTCCGCTGCACGGACAGTGCGTTCATTGCCACTGTTACTGCCGGAGCTCAGCTTGGCCACCGCCCGTGCCGTCTTCTCCTTCTCCCGCTGCTGGACTATGGCATCCACCGCCAGCCATTCGCTCATCGTGGTCTCATAGTAGTGCTTGCAGGTCTCGTCCTGCTTCTGCCGCTCCTCGCGTGTGGATCCGAAGGCATAATGGCCCAGCAGATAGGGCCACACCTCCTGCCGCAGTTCCGGCTGGACGCCACCAAAGTAAACGAGGCGATAGAACTCGGTGGCATTCTCCAGGACACCATCCACATTAAGCAATTGCCAACGCTCCTTGGTCAGGCCCTCCTCATCGGCTTTCACTGTCGAAGGAAGGAACGTGTTAATAGATTAAGAATGGGATAATATTCTTCATCCCAACTCACTTTCTGGCGTAATCCGACCATGAACCAGGCCAGAGAGATGCGTTCGCACTGTGGAGAGATGCCGGCAGTAGGCCAACCAGCCATAGAAGGCCCTGGAGATGATCTGTCGTCGCATTGTGGAGCAAACCATCTCGATGCTAGTGCTCTGTGCCTGGAGCAGCTGCTGCTGTTGCTGATGCTGTGACTGTTGCTGCAGGAGCAGCGGTGATTCCAGTGGGAACTGGTCAATGGAGAGACTCTTATTGGAGCAATCGCTGCTGCCGGTAGTGGAGCAGCTGCTCAGCTGTGCCCTTCTCGGAGTACTCCTTACAAAGTCCAGTATGGAGTGAGTGGCAGCTGGGAGAGAGTAAAACCCCCATCAGAACAACTTCTACATTCCATCTTTAAACTCCAACAACTCACCAAACTCCTCGTGCCTGCTCTTGCTGACAATGCGGAAAACATAGTCAATGGGCGTCTCATCCACGGACTCCATCACCGAGGGCAGAATGCGACGCCGCATGCTCCTTGGCCAGAGGAACATCTTGCCTATGCCGCGCTGTGACCACAGAGGAGGATCAAGCTGACCGTGTGGCAGGAGTCCCGTCTCCAGGCAGCTGAGGAACTGCTGCATGTGCCCGCCTTCGGGGAAATGGATCGGCGGACGCTGGACTCCGTCCTGGCCAACAAGGATCACAGTGCCACCGCTATCCTCGCCGCGACTCTGATGGCAATGGACATACACGATCTCGTCCACATTGATATTGAGAGCATAGGCCCAGAAGGCATCCTTGTCAATGTCCTCGGCCTCCTCCTCGGCATAGCCGTTCATCAACTGATTGGGCGTCCACTTAATGGTCAACGTCTGGATGTGCTGATGCAGACTCAGATAGCCGGGCATCGGTTCCAGCACATCCTTGGGCAGGACCTGCACATTGTTCTTCCCATAGAGCAAAGTGGCCTTGGCGTTCTGATGCAGTGACTCCACATAGTCCTTGGCCACGCTGGCAGAGGCAATTGACTTGAAGGAGCCACTGCTTGCCTCATCGGAGCTCGTGTTCAGGCTGCGTTTAAAGTTGATGATTGCCGGCCGGGAGCAGGTGGAAGAGGAGCGCCGGCAGGAGCTAATACGGTGACGTTGCACCTGGTCGAGAGAGGATTAAAGGAGGATAAGTGTTACCATTGAGTGGGAAGCTCTCTTCCTGACTTACGAGCTCATCGGCATGCGGATCGGTCCAATAGTGATCAGCTGTCTTGGCCCTGGTGAACTCCAAAGCGCAGGGACCCACCAGCAGGGAGCTCAGGATCGAACCATAGTCCGGATCGGCCACCAAAGAATCGCGATCGTAAAAGCTGCTGGCATTGCTCACCAAATACTCTATGATCTTGGTGAGTCGCTTCTCATACAGGGCCAAGCGGATCCACAAATATCTGAGAGAAAACGTTAAATAAATAAGGATAAGAAACCCAAGGATAAAAGGATACGACTCACTTCATCCCTGCCAGAGACATGCTCGAATTGCTGGCACTGACACTGATGGATGCCGACGCGGATGACGTTGAGGCGGCCGTGGACATGGAATTGCTGCTGCTCTTCTTCAGCATCGGTGGCCGTTGGAAGCTATCGCTGCTGCTGGAGGATCGCTTACTGGGATCACTGGCCTCGATCTCCTGCACCAGCTTGCTGATGTGCTCTGCCTCCGGACAGCTCTTGGCAATCTTGTGCAGCAACGCCGTCGTGGATGAGGTCTTGAACAGGCCCAAGGCCCGACGACGCAATCCCTGGCTGAGGCAGGCCTCAACGGCGCCGCAGAGTGAGGTCACCGAGCTGCTCTCCTCGTGCACATACTTCTTGGTCACCGCCTCCTCCATCAGCTGTTTCACCTCCTTCTTCACGCTGGCTATTAGCCGCTCCTTGAAATCGGAGCCATCTAAGGATAAAGGATAATATGGATTTTAGTGCTCTGAAAACTATACTTTTCTTTATACATATATTTTATATTAGAAAGTAAACCCCATTGGGTTTTAAATGGAAATCACAGTACAGTGCACACATTGCCAGTCCATGTCCTGTCCGAGTCCTGTGCTGTTGGAAATTTAATAGGTTCAATATGTGTTGACAGCCCCCTAAGCATTCCGCCCCGGGAAAAACATACATACACTACCTCCTCCTCTCCTCCTACTCCCTGAAATGCTAATGGCATTTTCACTAAAAATTCATGATGGCTTCCGGCCACGTATAATTTCATTTCCATTAATTGTTTTCCATTTAGCGCGACAGCTAAAGGACGGTGGCCTAAGGGTGCCACATTCAGATACAGAAGCAGACAGTACAGATACAGATACAAAGTACAGATGCAGATACAGATACAATTACTGTTCCGCTGTAACGATGATGGATGGCTGGTTGAATGGTTGATGGTGGTCAGTGGCGGAGCAGGTTCAAGGACTCCACTGCAGTGGATATATGTGTATGTATGCAGATCGGATTTCAAATCTATTGGACAGACCATAAAACAGGGCAAGTGCAATGCCATAAATAAGCATAAAATATGATCCAGAGAAACGGATGGATGGGAAGAACATACAGCTTTCCAAAGATTCGAAGTGCTTAAAAGGATTTATTCTGGCATTAAAAAAATATATATATATAATATGTATAATTAAATATGAAGTGAAAATAGTGCGATATTTGTAAAATACATTTCCAACTTTGTTTCGAAATTTAAAAATCAGCTTATTTGCCTTATTGAAGAGATAACTTATCCCTTATCTTTAATTTCTTAGAGAAATACCTAAGTTTTTTAAGCAAAAGAAATCTATTTCCTAGTCATAAGTGATCGTAAAAAAATGTAATCTATTCGCTATTAAATCGATTTTGGAATTGATATTGGTTTTAGGGTTTCCCCCGTGCCAGTACTTCCCACTGGCAGCTTGATGGCCATGTCACCGACTGTGGCGAGTTCATTATGCTGCTCCTAACTTGCCTTTTATGCACAGCAAATAAAATAGTATTAATTTTCAATCTTATAAATAATTATAATTCAGCAAGTGTTGATCATTTCGTTTAATTATTCTAAATTAAATTTCAGCTTGATTTAATGCGTCCTATTTTTACAGCTAATCAGTATGCTAGTTTTCTAAAACAGTCCTTTGATCCTTTGAAGTTTGTAGCGGTTCAATTATTTTGATTTTTTTATAATTAAATGTGTATGAAATCGTGTTTAATTTAGTCTAAATCCTGAAAAATGGATTTAAATCTAATCAAAAACACATATTTTAATAAAGAAATTAATGATTTTGGTCGAACGCCTGATAAACTCAAATAATTTCAATTTTAATTATTATTATAAAGTAGTATTTTATATCAAAAAGCATATTCTAATACAAAAATTGCTAATATTTTTGATCTATTTATTATTGTGTAGCCGTTTTCTGCTTCCTAGAAAATGAATTAGTCCTTTGATGCAGTGTGGCAGTAGGTATGTGTGCAACAAGTTTTGAAATTTAAATATTTGGTTGAATTGTATTAAATGAGCATTATTAAAAATTTAATTTGATCAGAATTATGGGAAACTTTTAAACGTATCTTAGTGATTCAGTCAATCTTTCTCTATATGTATTTTTTTTTAATTTAAATTATATACAAGTTTTTTCTGTCAGTGTTGTGATGGACAATGGTGTGTATGATGGCGTGGCGATGGCTGTGGCTATGGCTGCGGCTGCGGATGATGTGGCGGCAACAAAGTGCTGGGTGTCTGGAACGCCGACCGCGTTGTCGCCAGGACGTGTCCTTGGCGGGGTGGATGGGTGGTTGGGCTGGACAATGGATGGGACAGAGGGTGGGCCTGGCATGGCAAAAGGTCGCCCCGTTTTAATTGCTGCTCTTTTGTTGCACCATTTTCATTTCGCAACTGACGCTTGTTGTTAGTTTTGCTCTTGTTTTATTTTGTTTCAGTTTCTTCTTTTTTTTGTTATTCCTCCATACATATTCGCATGTAATTAGCATTTAAATGACAGCAGCTGGGGGTTGCCAGTTGGGAAGTTTTGCTATTGGGGCCAGGGCCCAACTTTTAATAACTTCATTTTCGCTGACACAGACGCCAACGGAGAGCCGAGAGCCGAGAGCCGGGAAATGCAAATATCTGCTGGCTGAGGGGAGGAAAAGTGCGATGACGATGACGGAAAGTTTTCCCCACTCTCTCTCTGTGTTGAGAATTGCCATTTGCCATTTGCTATTTGCTTTTTGCTGATTTGTTTATTTATTTGTTTACTTGGCCCCTGTGTTGACGCTGCCAAAGGAGAGTAAATAATATAAAATACACAGATAATTGTTGCCTCTCTCTTTGAGCCAGTACGTACACGGAGAGGAAATGTAAAGAAACTAGTAATTAATTTGAAAAGTCATAGAACTTAAGCCTTTAAGTAGCTGCTTTTTAATTAAATATATAGGAATTCAGAGTTCCTGAACAAACTACTTTCCTTTCCTTTTCCTTTAAAGCTAACTAACAGAAATGTTTAGTACGTTTTTCATACATTTCTCTCAATGCATCGATAACCTTTGGCCATGGCCACGAAATGAAGTTTGAAACCCTTTGGGATCATCAATAGCATCGGGATATGAAAGAAAAACCATGAGCAGGATCACAGCCAGTACCAAGAACTGGAGTGAAAGGAATAAGGCAAGTCACCTCCACGATGACCTTGGCGGCCTTTTAGTCACGGTTTTTGTGTTGGTCCTGGTCCTGGTCCAGGGATTATCCCACTGGGAGATACTGTAGGTCAACGCAAGCCACCTCCATCTCCGTACAAGCAAAAAGGTGAAAGCTGTAAAAGCAAAAAATCTTCAAGGCTCCCGGCGACAGTATAAAATTTTCAACATCAGCTGCTGCTTTCACATTTTCACCAAGTACTATATATGGATGGAAAAGCGTTTGCTAATTAAATTATTCCATGAATTGAGACCTCAACTCTGTTTCCTGAAATTTTCTAATTAAATTGCAACCATTACAATAGTTAGTAAAGTAATTAACATTTGGATGTGGTCAGGTTTCCAGGAAAGTTTCATTTCATTTTCATTCTAAGAAAACACTATAAAATATCCTCTCATTAAAAGATTTACAAAATTCCTCCCCATTTGTACTTAGTGAACAATTACCATAAATTGAACAATTTGCTTACCAAGGCAATCAATCAATTCAAATGAATCCTCCCAGTGGAATCCCTCCTCTAAATGAATGTTAAACTCTAAGAGGAAGCCAGACCATGAAATTTGTTATTTACAATCCCTTTGGAAGTCTGAACCTTTACGAAGCTCTACAAGAAACTTAACCAATTATTCTCCAGAACAATCAAGAGTGGGGTTTTTTTTTTTGCTCTGGTGGAAATCAATTTCAGTTTCTGCCAAGTCCAGGAAACATACAAAGGAAGAAGCCATCTTCGGCCTTGGGCTCTGGTCGGTGTCTTCCTGTAATCGTAAATTCATTTGGCCCACCAAATGGCAATTGATGGCTTAAATGGGGCCCAATAACCCAACCAGTTTTGGGAGCCTTAATTAAGAGGGGCGGCCTAAATATAAATATTTAAAGAGGGGGTATTGAAGGTTGGTAGCTGGCGTTGGCCAGGTCTATTCCTGGCTATTCCTAGTAGCATTTTAAACCAAAATGTATCTATTTCCATTGGGCCAAAAATTCTCCCTAAGCTGCTCACTGGTCCGCTGGCTGGGTTTGCCCTTCTCCTGCTGCTCCTTCTGCTCCTTCTGCTCCTTCTGCTCCTTCTGCTCCTGCTCGTCCTGCCCAGATGAGGCAATAGATTTATTTTGAGCCAGCTAAAGGTGCAGATATAGCTCTTGGCCTTGGCTTAATGCGGGCTTTCGCCTCAATTTGGCTTTATGAGCATATAGCTTTTAATGGAAGTTACAGGAATTTATAACGCTTTAAATGGTTCTTTTCAACAAGTTTTAAGTTGTTGAATTTCGAATCTAATTTATTTTATGTTGTAACATAATTGCAGAAGGTTAACTATAGTTATGCCCAGGTATATTTATCGGAATTATACAAGCTTTTTACATAGTTTCCATAAATATATACACATATTGTATATATATTTTATCAAACTGGCAAGTATTTTTATGGAATTAAGATAAACACATAATTAGACAAAGGCCATGCCCAGAGACAATGACAGACAGCAAAAAGTTCTGAATCTGCGCAAAGCCACTCACACATTAAGATTTTTACACTTGGAAAAAAAATAAATTTCAAGGAAAATCGAAAATGAAATTTTTCATATTTTATAAAGGTTTAAAGAATCAAACTCACAATTCGTATTTTTGTTGGTTTACTAAAATATGTAAATATATACTCTTTACTTTCCTTAACCATTTCCAATGTATAAAATATATTAATAAATAATAAAGTAAACGTTTGTAAAGCAATCTTAAAGTATCTATAGCTAGTTTTGTTTATGTTTTGTTATTTGAAATATTATATAAATATAATATAAAAATATATATAATAATATATATAATAATTAATATATTTTAAACGTAATATCTTATGTATGCACCAGTTAAACTTCTCAAATGTGATAAAAACATAAAGATAAATATCGATAGAACAGTCCAACATTATATATATAAAAATATATATTTATTATGCTTATTACCATATCGGAAAAATTATTAACTTTGATATAAATAAATGTTATACATCAAATATATCGAATTTTGGATTATCGATATTATTCCCTTTTTTCTGATTACGTTGTTTATGTTGATTTGATAAATCAAAAGAGATATATATATTTTTTTTTAATATAAAAATAACGATTTATGTATCGAATTTCGCATGGAATATTGTTTTGGAACAAGGCTATCATACGCATTTATTTTTACATTTCTACATCGCACACTAGAACTGTGTGCATTTCTCGCATTATATTTTATGTGTCTTCAAAAATTAATTTAAAACAAAATAAATGAAATAATTAAAACTAAAAGGTGTGCACTTTTTCTTGGAGTATAAATCCCATTAAATGACTTCCTATCGGATCTACATCTGTTGTAGTCCCTTTTTTTTGTTTTCGGGGTTCGTGACATTGTGGCTTTCAATTTATTTGGTTCTGTATGTTTTTGTTTTTGGGGGTTCGCTATCTCGGAACAAAATGTCGAGACACCCGCATGACCAGAGAACTAAATAAATAAGTAAGGGTATACATACATATACATATGTGTATATATATATTGTGGGGGAAACTGCGACATTAATTACAGTCTAATGTATTGTACACATAATAACATTTGCTGGGGTAAGTGTTCGTGTGTGTGTGTGCGTTCCCTATGTTTTGTGGCCAACACGCAAACTGCATTAACATGTTGGTATTCCAGCTGATGTTCGTTATGTTCTCCAGACTGGGTCAAAAAAAAAAATATAAACAAAGAAAAGTTCAATTCGATTGTGTTCGATTTCCCAGGATATTGGGGATGAGAAATCGAAATCGTTGGGGTTCGGTAATTGAACGGATTCTGGGTTGAATTAATGTCTAAGTGCGCCTTATTACACGAATCAATATCGATAGATCTTGGGGAAAAGTAATTGGAGAATTTAATAATCTTTTAGTAATTGTTTAGTACTATATACTAACTCTTACTTGTGAAAATAAGTCTTTAAAAGAAATTTTTAGTATTTATACAGAAACAACCCTTGGATAGCTCTTCTGAATAAGTATTTTGAAGGTATTTTGTGGTATCAGTAGATAATATACATATATTTAAAATTCTCTTTAATATTAAAATATATAGAAATATTTGGTATATAAAAATATATATAAATATAAATTACAAAGCAAAGCAATTACATTAAATAAATTGAAATGCATTCCCTGGAGACTCTGTCTATTTTCTGTGAACTGAAAATATCTTTGTCTCTTCTTTATAATTCAATAAAAACATTCATAATATTATAACTCATTTTTATTATATTCCCATTTTCTATATAATCTTAAATGTCAATTGTTTTTATTAAAATTCCACTGCAAAACTGGGTCTTTTATTGTTTCACTCTATTAAATTGCAATGAGTTTGTGGCCTCCTTGCATTGCATTAAAATGCATTCTATTTTCTAGGGATAAGCTCAGTTTTTTTATTTTTTTTTTTTTTGTTGTTTTTCTTTGTTTCTGCCTAATAAAAGATGCCATGCCAGTAGTTGCGATGGAATTTCTTTTCCAGCCACGGCTTAGTTGCCGGGGCTTCGCGCGCAATTTCGCACCCACGCCTGTGGCTGCAAGTGCAATTTGTTGGCCTTTTTTTGCAATTAAAATTATATGCGCTTCGCATAAGGCTTGGGCTTCTCTTCACTCCGATTAACCTTTGAACTTTGCGCTGGAAGCGTATTTTCACCGGAAACAACTGGCGAAAAGAAAAGCAGTCGCCGGGGCGGTATCCTGCGGGTCATTTAAGCTGCTTACGGCGGAAAATGCAAGAAGCTCGGCTAAAATCCTGACGGGAAATGGAAAATTTGCATTTCAAAATTGCAAACTGCAATCGCAATAGCAATCGCAATTTCTGCTCGCACAAGCGGCAGGACAAACAGTCGCTCGAATGCCTAATTAAGCTCGGCAAACAATTTCGCTTCGAATGCAGTGAGTAGTGCAACGCATTGCAATTGGTCAGAGAAGGTCAGGAGGTCAGCCAGAGTGACTGACTGACTAACTCTCATGAGTTCCCACTCGAAAGCCAACCAACCGACCTTTCAGCGCTGCATTCAATTCATTTTACGGCATTAATTCAATCCTGCAGGCGGCTGCCCGGCAAAGTAGGCAACACTTTTTGTGCCGGCTTTTACTTTTTATTTCTTACTTAAAGTAAAGTCCTGCAGTGAGCTTTAATTCCAGAGCACTTAATCCAAAATATACTAAAAGAACAAATATATATATATATAAATTAGCGACTGTATATTATATAAGCATTTTATAAATTAGTTTTTCTTTATGTTATGGAATATCAATAAGCTTTCTTGGAAAGGTATAAATTGCAGACCTCTGCAAACAAATCTATGAATTAATTTCTTTTATAGTTGTTTTCTTTTATATATCAAAACAAACTTAACTATATTATATACTTTTTGGTAAACATGGTTCAATATTCTGTCGTGTGCTTCAAAAGAATAATTGATTCTTTCCTCTTTTGCAGTTACAAAATTCGTTTCGTTCCAGTTTAAAAGCCAGGCTTAAATCAAATTTCAATCTCGGGCAACTATCAGTTGGCAAAGACTTGCCAACAATGCGATTTTCTTTTTTTTTTTTTTAAGAGTATGTGATTGACATTTGGGAATGTGTGAGTTTCCCTTTGATATTCCCATTTTGTGCCCCAAAACTTGGGATATTTGTGCGTCTCCTCGTCCGACCCTCATCCCCAGTTCGAGGACCAACTTTTTGAAGGCCTGGAAAGTTGAGTCCTTAAACAATGGAGAGATTAAGAGGGGAGTGGACCGAATGTGCAAACGCTGACATGTTGGGTTGGACGTAAAATTAATGAAGAACAGACAGTGGATTTTTATTCCCTTGCAGGGTATTATAATTTCAGTCAGAATTTTTTGGGACACTAAAAGTATAAAAATCGCATAACTTCGTCAAAAATGCATTAATTTTAATTCGGAAACCACTTCTGCTTTAGTTGTTTGGTGCTTAACAAATCTGCATACTAAATTTAATGTTTGTTTTGCTATCTGAGATGGCCAGAAAGATTCGTCTGTTAATGCTGATCCAGAATATATATGATTTATAGGGTCGGAAATGGCTCCTTCACTGATTAAAATTATATTTTCCTCTGCCAGATTTCTGAAAACGAAATTTTTACTTAATAATTTTTTGGGACAGTCATAATTTAGAAATCGCAAACCTTTGTCAAAAATGCATTATTTTAAATCGGAATCCGGTCCTGCGTTAGTTGTTTGGCACTTAACAAATCTGCATACTAAATTTAACTTTTTAAGAAATCCAGTTATTTTTTTAGATTTTTCACAATTTTAACGATGTAACCCCTTTCATTTTTTCGAAAAAATTGAAAATGTTTGTTTTGCTATCTGAGATGGAAAGAAAGATTCGTCTGTTAATGCTGATCAAGAATATATATGATTTATAGGGTCGGAAATGGCTCCTTCACTGATTAAAATTATATTTTCCTCTGCCAGATTCTTGAAAACGAAATTTTTACTTAATTATTTTTTGGGACAGTCACAGTTTAGAAATCGCATAACTTTTTTAAAAAATTCATTAATTTCAATTCGGAAACCGGTCCTGCGTTAGTTGTTTGGCGCTTAACAAATCTGCATACTAAATTTAACTTTTTAAGAAATCCAGTTATTTTTTTTAGATTTTTCACAATTTTAACGATGTAACCCCTTTCATTTTTTCGAAAAAATTGAAAATGTTTGTTTTGCTATCTGAGGTGGCCAGAAAGATTCGTCTGTTAACGCTGATCAAGAATATATATGATTAATAGGGTCGGAAATGGCTCCTTCACTGATTAAAATTATATTTTCCTCTGCCAGATTCTTGAAAACGAAATTTTTACTTAATAATTTTGTAGTATTTTTTGGGACAGTCAAAGTTTAGAAATCGCATAACTTTGTCAAAAATGCATTAATTTCAATTCGGAAACCGGTCCTGCGTTAGTTGTTTGGCGCTTAACAAATCTGCATACTAAATTTAACTTTTTAAGAAATCCAGTTATTTTTTAGATTTTTCACAATTTTAACGATGTAACCCCTTTCATTTTTTCGAAAAAATTGAAAATGTTTGTTTTGCTATCTGAGGTGGCCAGAAAGATTCGTCTGTTAACGCTGATCAAGAATATATATGATTAATAGGGTCGGAAATGGCTCCTTCACTGATTAAAATTATATTTTCCTCTGCCAGATTCTTGAAAACGAAATTTTTACTTAATTATTTTTTGGGACAGTCACAGTTTAGAAATCGCATAACTTTTTTAAAAAATTCATTAATTTCAATTCGGAAACCGGTCCTGCGTTAGTTGTTTGGCGCTTAACAAATCTGCATACTAAATTTAACTTTTTAAGAAATCCAGTTATTTTTTTTAGATTTTTCACAATTTTAACGATGTAACCCCTTTCATTTTTTCGAAAAAATTGAAAATGTTTGTTTTGCTATCTGAGATGGCCAGAAAGATTCGTCTGTTAATGCTGATCAAGAATATATATGATTTATAGGGTCGGAAATGGCTCCTTCACTGATTAAAATTATATTTTCCTCTGCCAGATTCTTGAAAACGAAATTTTTACTTAATAATTTTGTAGTATTTTTTGGGACAGTCAAAGTTTAGAAATCGCATAACTTTGTCAAAAATGCATTAATTTCAATTCGGAAACCGGTCCTGCGTTAGTTGTTTGGCGCTTAACAAATCTGCATACTAAATTTAACTTTTTAAGAAATCCAGTTATTTTTTAGATTTTTCACAATTTTAACGATGTAACCCCTTTCATTTTTTCGAAAAAATTGAAAATGTTTGTTTTGCTATCTGAGGTGGCCAGAAAGATTCGTCTGTTAACGCTGATCAAGAATATATATGATTAATAGGGTCGGAAATGGCTCCTTCACTGATTAAAATTATATTTTCCTCTGCCAGATTCTTGAAAACGAAATTTTTACTTAATTATTTTTTGGGACAGTCACAGTTTAGAAATCGCATAACTTTTTTAAAAAATTCATTAATTTCAATTCGGAAACCGGTCCTGCGTTAGTTGTTTGGCGCTTAACAAATCTGCATACTAAATTTAACTTTTTAAGAAATCCAGTTATTTTTTAGATTTTTCACAATTTTAACGATGTAACCCCTTTCATTTTTTCGAAAAAATTGAAAATGTTTGTTTTGCTATCTGAGATGGCCAGAAAGATTCGTCTGTTAATGCTGATCAAGAATATATATGATTTATAGGGTCGGAAATGGCTCCTTCACTGATTAAAATTATATTTTTCTCTTGATTCTTGAAAACGAAAGTTTTACTTAATTATTTTTTGTTATTTTTTTTGGGACACTCAAAGTTTAGAAATCGCATAACTTTTTCAAAACTGCATTAATTTCAATTCGGAAACCGGTCCTGCGTTAGTTGTTTGGCGCTTAACAAATCTGCATACTAAATTTAACTTTTTAAGAAATCCAGTTATTTTTTTTAGATTTTTCACAATTTTAACGATGTAACCCCTTTCATTTTTTCGAAAAAATTGAAAATGTTTGTTTTGCTATCTGAGATGGCCAGAAAGATTCGTCTGTTAATGCTGATCAAGAATATATATGATTTATAGGGTCGGAAATGGCTCCTTCACTGATTAAAATTATATTTTCCTCTGCCAGATTCTTGAAATCGAAATTTTTACTTAATAATTTTTTGGGACAGTCAAAGTTTAGAAATCGCATAACTTTGTCAAAAATGCATTAATTTCAATTCGGAAACCGGTCCTGCGTTAGTTGTTTGGCGCTTAACAAATCTGCATACTAAATTTAACTTTTTAAGAAATCCAGTTATTTTTTAGATTTTTCACAATTTTAACGATGTAACCCCTTTCATTTTTTCGAAAAAATTGAAAATGTTTGTTTTGCTATCTGAGATGGCCAGAAAGATTCGTCTGTTAATGCTGATCATGAATATATATGATTTATAGGGTCGGAAATGGCTCCTTCACTGATTAAAATTAAATTTTCCTCTGCCAGATTCTTGAAAACGAAATTTTTACTTAATAATTTTTTGGGACAGTCAAAGTTTAGAAATCGCATAACTTTGTCAAAACTGCATTAATTTCAATTCGGAAACCGGTCCTGCGTTAGTTGTTTGGCGCTTAACAAATCTGCATACTAAATTTAACTTTTTAAGAAATCCAGTTATTTTTTAGATTTTTCACAATTTTAACGATGTAACCCCTTTCATTTTTTCGAAAAAATTTAAAATGTTTGTTTTGCTTTCTGAGATGGCCAAAAAGATTCGTCTGTTAACGCTGATCAAGAATATATATGATTAATAGGGTCGGAAATGGCTCCTTCACTGATTAAAATTATATTTTTCTCTTGATTCTTGAAAACGAAAGTTTTACTTAATTATTTTTTGTTATTTTTTTGGGACACTCAAAGTTTAGAAATCGCATAACTTTTTCAAAACTGCATTAATTTCAATTCGGAAACCGGTCCTGCGTTAGTTGTTTGGCGCTTAACAAATCTGCATACTAAATTTAACTTTTTAAGAAATCCAGTTATTTTTTAGATTTTTCACAATTTTAACGATGTAACCCCTTTCATTTTTTCGAAAAAATTGAAAATGTTTCTTTTGCTATCTGAGATGGCCAGAAAGATTCGTCTGTTAATGCTGATCAAGAATATATATGATTTATAGGGTCGGAAATGGCTCCTTCACTGATTAAAATTATATTTTCCTCTGCCTGATTCTTGAAAACGAAATTTTTACTTACTAATTTTTTGGGACAGTCAAAGTTTAGAAATCGCATAACTTTGTCAAAAATGCATTAATTTCAGTTCGGAAACCGGTCCTGCGTTAGTTGTTTGGCGCTTAACAAATCTGCATACTAAATTTAACTTTTTAAGAAATCCAGTTATTTTTTAGATTTTTCACAATTTTAACGATGTAACCCCTTTCATTTTTTCGAAAAAATTGCAAATGTTTCTTTTGCTATCTGAGATGGCCAGAAAGATTCGTCTGTTCATGCTGATCATGAATATATATGATTTATAGGGTCGGAAATGGCTCCTTCACTGATTAAAATTATATTTTCTTCTGCCAGATTCTTGAAAACGAAATTTTTACTTAATTATTTTTTGGTATTTTTTTTGGGACACTCAAAGTTTAGAAATCGCATAACTTTGTCAAAACTGCATTAATTTCAATTCGGAAACCGGTCCTGCGTTAGTTGTTTGGCGCTTAACAAATCTGCATACTAAATTTAACTTTTCAAGAAATCCAGTTATTTTTTAGATTTTTCACAATTTCTCGAAAAAATTGAAAATGTTTGTTTTGCTATCTGAGATGGCCAGAAAGATTCGTCTGTTAATGCTGATCAAAAATATATATGATTTTTAGGGTCGGAAATGGCTCCTTCACTGATTAAAATTATATTTTCCTCTGCCAGATTCTTGAAAACGAAATTTTTACTTAATTATTTTTTGGTATTTTTTTTGGGACACTCAAAGTTTAGAAATCGCATAACTTTGTAAAAAATGCATTAATTTCAATTCGGAAGCCGGTCCTGCGTTAGTTGTTTGGCGCTTAACAAATCTGCATACTAAATTTAACTTTTTAAGAAATCCAGTTATTTTTTAGATTTTTCACAATTTTAACAATGTAACCCCTTTCATTTTTTCGAAAAAATTGAAAATGTTTTTCTGATCAAGAATATATATGATTTATAGGGTCGGAAATGGCTCCTTCACTGGTTAAAATTATATTTTCCTCTGCCTGATTCTTGAAAACGAAATTTTTACTTAATAATTTTTTGGGACAGTCAAAGTTTAGAAATCGCATAACTTTGTCAAAAATGCATTAATTTCAATTCGGAAACCGGTCCTGCGTTAGTTGTTTGGCGCTTAACAAATCTGCATACTAAATTTAACTTTTTAAGAAATCCAGTTATTTTTTAGATTTTTCACAATTTTAACGATGTAATCCCTTTCATTTTTTCGAAAAAATTGAAAATGTTTTTCTGATCAAGAATATATATGATTTATAGGGTCGGAAATGGCTCCTTCACTGGTTAAAATTATATTTTCCTCTGCCTGATTCTTGAAAACGAAATTTTTACTTAATAATTTTTTGGGACAGTCAAAGTTTAGAAATCGCATAACTTTGTCAAAAATGCATTAATTTCAATTCGGAAACCGGTCCTGCGTTAGTTGTTTGGCGCTTAACAAATCTGCATACTAAATTTAACTTTTTAAGAAATCCAGTTATTTTTTAGATTTTTCACAATTTTAACGATGTAATCCCTTTCATTTTTTCGAAAAAATTGAAAATGTTTGTTTTGCTATCTGAGATGGCCAGAAAGATTCGTCTGTTAATGCTGATCAAGAATATATATGATTTATAGGGTCGGAAATGGCTCCTTCACTGATTAAAATTATATTTTCTTCTGCCAGATTCTTGAAAACGAAATTTTTACTTAATTATTTTTTGGTATTTTTTTTGGGACACTCAAAGTTTAGAAATCGCATAACTTTGTCAAAACTGCATTAATTTCAATTCGGAAACCGGTCCTGCGTTAGTTGTTTGGCGCTTAACAAATCTGCATACTAAATTTAACTTTTCAAGAAATCCAGTTATTTTTTAGATTTTTCACAATTTTAACGATGTAATCCCTTTCATTTTTTCGAAAAAATTGAAAATGTTTGTTTTGCTATCTGAGATGGCCAGAAAGATTCGTCTGTTAATGCTGATCAAGAATATATATGATTTATAGGGTCGGAAATGGCTCCTTCACTGATTAAAATTATATTTTCTTCTGCCAGATTCTTGAAAACGAAGTTTTTACTTAATAATTTTTTGGGACAGTCAAAGTTTAGAAATCGCATAACTTTGTCAAAAATGCATTAATTTCAGTTCGGAAACCGGTCCTGCGTTAGTTGTTTGGCGCTTAACAAATCTGCATACTAAATTTAACTTTTTAAGAAATCCAGTTTTTTTTTAGATTTTTCACAATTTTAACGATGTAACCCCTTTCATTTTTTCGAAAAAATTGAAAATGTTTCTTTTGCTATCTGAGATGGCCAGAAAGATTCGTCTGTTAATGCTGATCAAGAATATATTTGATTTATAGGGTCGGAAATGGCTCCTTCACTGATTAAAATTAAATTTTCCTCTGCCGGATTCTTGAAAACGAAATTTTTACTTAATAATTTTGTAGTATTTTTTGGGACAGTCAAAGTTTAGAAATCGCATAACTTTGTAGGAAATGCATTAATTTCAATTCGGAAACCGGTCCTGCGTTAGTTGTTTGGCGCTTAACAAATCTGCTTACTAAATTTAACTTTTCAAGAAATCCAGTTTTTTTTTAGATTTTTCACAATTTTAACGATGTAACCCCTTTCATTTTTTCGAAAAAATTGAAAATGTTTCTTTTGCTATCTGAGATGGCCAGAAAGATTCGTCTGTTAATGCTGATCATGAATATATATGATTTATAGGGTCGGAAATGGCTCCATCACTGATTAAAATTATATTTTCTTCTGCCAGATTCTTGAACACGAAGTTTTTACTTAATAATTTTTTGGGACAGTCAAAGTTTAGAAATCGCATAACTTTGTCAAAAATGCATTAATTTCAGTTCGGAAACCGGTCCTGCGTTAGTTGTTTGGCGCTTAACAAATCTGCATTCTAAATTTAACTTTTTAAGAAATCCAGTTATTTTTTAGATTTTTCACAATTTTAACGATGTAACCCCTTTCATTTTTTCGAAAAAATTGAAAATGTTTGTTTTGCTATCTGAGATGGCCAGAAAGATTCGTCTGTTAATGCTGATCATGAATATATATGATTTATAGGGTCGGAAATGGCTCCTTCACTGATTAAAATTAAATTTTCCTCTGCCAGATTCTTGAAAACGAAATTTTTACTTAATAATTTTTTGGGACAGTCAAAGTTTAGAAATCGCATAACTTTGTCAAAACTGCATTAATTTCAATTCGGAAACCGGTCCTGCGTTAGTTGTTTGGCGCTTAACAAATCTGCATACTAAATTTAACTTTTTAAGAAATCCAGTTATTTTTTAGATTTTTCACAATTTTAACGATGTAACCCCTTTCATTTTTTCGAAAAAATTGAAAATGTTTGTTTTGCTTTCTGAGATGGCCAAAAAGATTCGTCTGTTAACGCTGATCAAGAATATATATGATTAATAGGGTCGGAAATGGCTCCTTCACTGATTAAAATTATATTTTTCTCTTGATTCTTGAAAACGAAAGTTTTACTTAATTATTTTTTGTTATTTTTTTGGGACACTCAAAGTTTAGAAATCGCATAACTTTTTCAAAACTGCATTAATTTCAATTCGGAAACCGGTCCTGCGTTAGTTGTTTGGCGCTTAACAAATCTGCATACTAAATTTAACTTTTTAAGAAATCCAGTTATTTTTTAGATTTTTCACAATTTTAACGATGTAACCCCTTTCATTTTTTCGAAAAAATTGAAAATGTTTCTTTTGCTATCTGAGATGGCCAGAAAGATTCGTCTGTTAATGCTGATCAAGAATATATATGATTTATAGGGTCGGAAATGGCTCCTTCACTGATTAAAATTATATTTTCCTCTGCCTGATTCTTGAAAACGAAATTTTTACTTACTAATTTTTTGGGACAGTCAAAGTTTAGAAATCGCATAACTTTGTCAAAAATGCATTAATTTCAGTTCGGAAACCGGTCCTGCGTTAGTTGTTTGGCGCTTAACAAATCTGCATACTAAATTTAACTTTTTAAGAAATCCAGTTATTTTTTAGATTTTTCACAATTTTAACGATGTAACCCCTTTCATTTTTTCGAAAAAATTGCAAATGTTTCTTTTGCTATCTGAGATGGCCAGAAAGATTCGTCTGTTCATGCTGATCATGAATATATATGATTTATAGGGTCGGAAATGGCTCCTTCACTGATTAAAATTATATTTTCTTCTGCCAGATTCTTGAAAACGAAATTTTTACTTAATTATTTTTTGGTATTTTTTTTGGGACACTCAAAGTTTAGAAATCGCATAACTTTGTCAAAACTGCATTAATTTCAATTCGGAAACCGGTCCTGCGTTAGTTGTTTGGCGCTTAACAAATCTGCATACTAAATTTAACTTTTCAAGAAATCCAGTTATTTTTTAGATTTTTCACAATTTCTCGAAAAAATTGAAAATGTTTGTTTTGCTATCTGAGATGGCCAGAAAGATTCGTCTGTTAATGCTGATCAAAAATATATATGATTTTTAGGGTCGGAAATGGCTCCTTCACTGATTAAAATTATATTTTCCTCTGCCAGATTCTTGAAAACGAAATTTTTACTTAATTATTTTTTGGTATTTTTTTTGGGACACTCAAAGTTTAGAAATCGCATAACTTTGTAAAAAATGCATTAATTTCAATTCGGAAGCCGGTCCTGCGTTAGTTGTTTGGCGCTTAACAAATCTGCATACTAAATTTAACTTTTTAAGAAATCCAGTTATTTTTTAGATTTTTCACAATTTTAACAATGTAACCCCTTTCATTTTTTCGAAAAAATTGAAAATGTTTTTCTGATCAAGAATATATATGATTTATAGGGTCGGAAATGGCTCCTTCACTGGTTAAAATTATATTTTCCTCTGCCTGATTCTTGAAAACGAAATTTTTACTTAATAATTTTTTGGGACAGTCAAAGTTTAGAAATCGCATAACTTTGTCAAAAATGCATTAATTTCAATTCGGAAACCGGTCCTGCGTTAGTTGTTTGGCGCTTAACAAATCTGCATACTAAATTTAACTTTTTAAGAAATCCAGTTATTTTTTAGATTTTTCACAATTTTAACGATGTAATCCCTTTCATTTTTTCGAAAAAATTGAAAATGTTTTTCTGATCAAGAATATATATGATTTATAGGGTCGGAAATGGCTCCTTCACTGGTTAAAATTATATTTTCCTCTGCCTGATTCTTGAAAACGAAATTTTTACTTAATAATTTTTTGGGACAGTCAAAGTTTAGAAATCGCATAACTTTGTCAAAAATGCATTAATTTCAATTCGGAAACCGGTCCTGCGTTAGTTGTTTGGCGCTTAACAAATCTGCATACTAAATTTAACTTTTTAAGAAATCCAGTTATTTTTTAGATTTTTCACAATTTTAACGATGTAATCCCTTTCATTTTTTCGAAAAAATTGAAAATGTTTGTTTTGCTATCTGAGATGGCCAGAAAGATTCGTCTGTTAATGCTGATCAAGAATATATATGATTTATAGGGTCGGAAATGGCTCCTTCACTGATTAAAATTATATTTTCTTCTGCCAGATTCTTGAAAACGAAGTTTTTACTTAATAATTTTTTGGGACAGTCAAAGTTTAGAAATCGCATAACTTTGTCAAAAATGCATTAATTTCAGTTCGGAAACCGGTCCTGCGTTAGTTGTTTGGCGCTTAACAAATCTGCATACTAAATTTAACTTTTTAAGAAATCCAGTTTTTTTTTAGATTTTTCACAATTTTAACGATGTAACCCCTTTCATTTTTTCGAAAAAATTGAAAATGTTTCTTTTGCTATCTGAGATGGCCAGAAAGATTCGTCTGTTAATGCTGATCAAGAATATATATGATTTATAGGGTCGGAAATGGCTCCTTCACTGATTAAAATTATATTTTCTTCTGCCAGATTCTTGAAAACGAAATTTTTACTTAATTATTTTTTGGTATTTTTTTTGGGACACTCAAAGTTTAGAAATCGCATAACTTTGTCAAAACTGCATTAATTTCAATTCGGAAACCGGTCCTGCGTTAGTTGTTTGGCGCTTAACAAATCTGCATACTAAATTTAACTTTTCAAGAAATCCAGTTTTTTTTTAGATTTTTCACAATTTTAACGATGTAACCCCTTTCATTTTTTCGAAAAAATTGAAAATGTTTGTTTTGCTATCTGAGATGGCCAGAAAGATTCGTCTGTTAATGCTGATCAAGAATATATATGATTTATAGGGTCGGAAATGGCTCCTTCACTGATTAAAATTATATTTTCCTCTGCCTGATTCTTGAAAACGAAATTTTTACTTAATAATTTTTTGGGACAGTCAAAGTTTAGAAATCGCATAACTTTGTCAAAAATGCATTAATTTCAGTTCGGAAACCGGTCCTGCGTTAGTTGTTTGGCGCTTAACAAATCTGCATACTTAATTTAACTTTTTAAGAAATCCAGTTATTTTTTAGATTTTTCACAATTTTAACGATGTAATCCCTTTCATTTTTTCGAAAAAATTGAAAATGTTTGTTTTGCTATCTGAGATGGCCAGAAAGATTCGTCTGTTAATGCTGATCAAGAATATATATGATTTATAGGGTCGGAAATGGCTCCTTCACTGATTAAAATTATATTTTCTTCTGCCAGATTCTTGAAAACGAAGTTTTTACTTAATAATTTTTTGGGACAGTCAAAGTTTAGAAATCGCATAACTTTGTCAAAAATGCATTAATTTCAGTTCGGAAACCGGTCCTGCGTTAGTTGTTTGGCGCTTAACAAATCTGCATACTAAATTTAACTTTTTAAGAAATCCAGTTTTTTTTTAGATTTTTCACAATTTTAACGATGTAACCCCTTTCATTTTTTCGAAAAAATTGAAAATGTTTCTTTTGCTATCTGAGATGGCCAGAAAGATTCGTCTGTTAATGCTGATCAAGAATATATATGATTTATAGGGTCGGAAATGGCTCCTTCACTGATTAAAATTATATTTTCTTCTGCCAGATTCTTGAAAACGAAATTTTTACTTAATTATTTTTTGGTATTTTTTTTGGGACACTCAAAGTTTAGAAATCGCATAACTTTGTCAAAACTGCATTAATTTCAATTCGGAAACCGGTCCTGCGTTAGTTGTTTGGCGCTTAACAAATCTGCATACTAAATTTAACTTTTCAAGAAATCCAGTTATTTTTTAGATTTTTCACAATTTTAACGATGTAATCCCTTTCATTTTTTCGAAAAAATTGAAAATGTTTGTTTTGCTATCTGAGATGGCCAGAAAGATTCGTCTGTTAATGCTGATCAAGAATATATATGATTTATAGGGTCGGAAATGGCTCCTTCACTGATTAAAATTATATTTTCTTCTGCCAGATTCTTGAAAACGAAATTTTTACTTAATTATTTTTTGGTATTTTTTTTGGGACAGTCAAAGTTTAGAAATCGCATAACTTTGTCAAAAATGCATTAATTTCAATTCGGAAACCGGTCCTGCGTTAGTTATTTGGCGCTTAACAAATCTGCATACTAAATTTAACTTTTTAAGAAATCCAGTTTTTTTTTAGATTTTTCACAATTTTAACGATGTAATCCCTTTCATTTTTTCGAAAAAATTGAAAATGTTTGTTTTGCTATCTGAGATGGCCAGAAAGATTCGTCTGTTAATGCTGATCAAGAATATATATGATTTATAGGGTCGGAAATGGCTCCTTCACTGATTAAAATTATATTTTCTTCTGCCAGATTCTTGAAAACGAAGTTTTTACTTAATAATTTTTTGGGACAGTCAAAGTTTAGAAATTGCATAACTTTGTCAAAAATGCATTAATTTCAGTTCGGAAACCGGTCCTGCGTTAGTTGTTTGGCGCTTAACAAATCTGCATACTAAATTTAACTTTTTAAGAAATCCAGTTTTTTTTTAGATTTTTCACAATTTTAACGATGTAACCCCTTTCATTTTTTCGAAAAAATTGAAAATGTTTCTTTTGCTATCTGAGATGGCCAGAAAGATTCGTCTGTTAATGCTGATCAAGAATATATTTGATTTATAGGGTCGGAAATGGCTCCTTCACTGATTAAAATTAAATTTTCCTCTGCCGGATTCTTGAAAACGAAATTTTTACTTAATAATTTTGTAGTATTTTTTGGGACAGTCAAAGTTTAGAAATCGCATAACTTTGTAGGAAATGCATTAATTTCAATTCGGAAACCGGTCCTGCGTTAGTTGTTTGGCGCTTAACAAATCTGCTTACTAAATTTAACTTTTCAAGAAATCCAGTTTTTTTTTAGATTTTTCACAATTTTAACGATGTAACCCCTTTCATTTTTTCGAAAAAATTGAAAATGTTTCTTTTGCTATCTGAGATGGCCAGAAAGATTCGTCTGTTAATGCTGATCATGAATATATATGATTTATAGGGTCGGAAATGGCTCCATCACTGATTAAAATTATATTTTCTTCTGCCAGATTCTTGAACACGAAGTTTTTACTTAATAATTTTTTGGGACAGTCAAAGTTTAGAAATCGCATAACTTTGTCAAAAATGCATTAATTTCAGTTCGGAAACCGGTCCTGCGTTAGTTGTTTGGCGCTTAACAAATCTGCATACTAAATTTAACTTTTTAAGAAATCCAGTTATTTTTTAGATTTTTCACAATTTTAACGATGTAACCCCTTTCATTTTTTCGAAAAAATTGAAAATGTTTGTTTTGCTATCTGAGATGGCCAGAAAGATTCGTCTGTTAATGCTGATCAAGAATATATATGATTTATAGGGTCGGAAATGGCTCCTTCACTGATTAAAATTATATTTTCCTCTGCCAGATTCTTGAAAACGAAATTTTTACTTAATTATTTTTTGGTATTTTTTTTGGGACAGTCAAAGTTTTGAAATCGCATAACTTTGTCAAAAATGCATTAATTTCAATTCGGAAACCGGTCCTGCGTTAGTTGTTTGGCGCTTAACAAATCTGCATACTAAATTTAACTTTTTAAGAAATCCAGTTATTTTTTAGATTTTTCACAATTTTAACGATGTAACCCCTTTCATTTTTTCGAAAAAATTGAAAATGTTTCTTTTGCTATCTGAGATGGCCAGAAAGATTCGTCTGTTAATGCTGATCAAGAATATATATGATTTATAGGGTCGGAAATGGCTCCTTCACTGATTAAAATTATATTTTCTTCTGCCAGATTCTTGAAAACGAAATTTATACTTAATAATTTTGTAGTATTTTTTGGGACAGTCAAAGTTTAGAAATCGCATAACTTTGTCAAAACTGCATTAATTTCAATTCGGAAACCGGTCCTGCGTTAGTTGTTTGGCGCTTAACAAATCTGCATACTAAATTTAACTTTTTAAGAAATCCAGTTATTTTTTAGATTTTTCACAATTTTAACGATGTAACCCCTTTCATTTTTTTCGAAAAAATTGAAAATGTATGTTTTGCTATCTGAGATGGCCAGAAAGATTCGTCTGTTAATGCTGATCATGAATATATATGATTTATAGGGTCGGAAATGGCTCCTTCACTGATTAAAATTATATTTTCTTCTGCCAGATTCTTGAAAACGAAGTTTTTACTTAATAATTTTTTGGGACAGTCAAAGTTTAGAAATCGCATAACTTTGTCAAAAATGCATTAATTTCAGTTCGGAAACCGGTCCTGCGTTAGTTGTTTGGCGCTTAACAAATCTGCATACTAAATTTAACTTTTTAAGAAATCCAGTTTTTTTTTAGATTTTTCACAATTTTAACGATGTAACCCCTTTCATTTTTTCGAAATAATTGAAAATGTTTCTTTTGCTATCTGAGATGGCCAGAAAGATTCGTCTGTTAATGCTGATCAAGAATATATATGATTTATAGGGTCGGAAATGGCTCCTTCACTGATTAAAATTAAATTTTCCTCTGCCGGATTCTTGAAAACGAAATTTTTACTTAATAATTTTGTAGTATTTTTTGGGACAGTCAAAGTTTAGAAATCGCATAACTTTGTCAAAACTGCATTAATTTCAATTCGGAAACCGGTCCTGCGTTAGTTGTTTGGCGCTTAACAAATCTGCATACTAAATTTAACTTTTTAAGAAATCCAGTTATTTTTTAGATTTTTCACAATTTTAACGATGTAACCCCTTTCATTTTTTTCGAAAAAATTGAAAATGTATGTTTTGCTATCTGAGATGGCCAGAAAGATTCGTCTGTTAATGCTGATCATGAATATATATGATTTATAGGGTCGGAAATGGCTCCTTCACTGATTAAAATTATATTTTCTTCTGCCAGATTCTTGAAAACGAAGTTTTTACTTAATAATTTTTTGGGACAGTCAAAGTTTAGAAATCGCATAACTTTGTCAAAAATGCATTAATTTCAGTTCGGAAACCGGTCCTGCGTTAGTTGTTTGGCGCTTAACAAATCTGCATACTAAATTTAACTTTTCAAGAAATCCAGTTATTTTTTAGATTTTTCACAATTTTAACGATGTAACCCCTTTCATTTTTTCGAAAAAATTGAAAATGTTTCTTTTGCTATCTGAGATGGCCAGAAAGATTCGTCTGTTAATGCTGATCAAGAATATATATGATTTATAGGGTCGGAAATGGCTCCTTCACTGATTAAAATTATATTTTCCTCTGCCAGATTCTTGAAAACGAAATTTTTACTTAATTATTTTTTGGTATTTTTTTTGGGACAGTCAAAGTTTTGAAATCGCATAACTTTGTCAAAAATGCATTAATTTCAATTCGGAAACCGGTCCTGCGTTAGTTGTTTGGCGCTTAACAAATCTGCATACTAAATTTAACTTTTTAAGAAATCCAGTTATTTTTTAGATTTTTCACAATTTTAACGATGTAACCCCTTTCATTTTTTCGAAAAAATTGAAAATGTTTCTTTTGCTATCTGAGATGGCCAGAAAGATTCGTCTGTTAATGCTGATCAAGAATATATATGATTTATAGGGTCGGAAATGGCTCCTTCACTGATTAAAATTATATTTTCTTCTGCCAGATTCTTGAAAACGAAATTTATACTTAATAATTTTGTAGTATTTTTTGGGACAGTCAAAGTTTAGAAATCGCATAACTTTGTCAAAACTGCATTAATTTCAATTCGGAAACCGGTCCTGCGTTAGTTGTTTGGCGCTTAACAAATCTGCAT
Source organism: Drosophila serrata (assembly GCF_035046125.1). Lineage (NCBI taxonomy): Eukaryota > Metazoa > Arthropoda > Insecta > Diptera > Drosophilidae > Drosophila > Drosophila serrata. Next base: position 206,199 of record NW_028257151.1, read on the forward strand.
ACTAAATTTAACTTTTTAAGAAATCCAGTTATTTTTTAGATTTTTCACAATTTTAACGATGTAACCCCTTTCATTTTTTCGAAAAAATTGAAAATGTTTCTTTTGCTATCTGAGATGGCCAGAAAGATTCGTCTGTTAATGCTGATCAAGAATATATATGATTTATAGGGTCGGAAATGGCTCCTTCACTGATTAAAATTATATTTTCCTCTGCCAGATTCTTGAAAACGAAATTTTTACTTAATTATTTTTTGGTATTTTTTTTGGGACAGTCAAAGTTTAGAAATCGCATAACTTTGTCAAAAATGCATTAATTTCAATTCGGAAACCGGTCCTGCGTTAGTTGTTTGGCGCTTAACAAATCTGCATACTAAATTTAACTTTTTAAGAAATCCAGTTATTTTTTTAGATTTTTCACAATTTTAACGATGTAACCCCTTTCATTTTTTTCGAAAAAATTGAAAATGTTTGTTTTGCTATCTGAGATGGCCAGAAAGATTCGTCTGTTAATGCTGATCAAGAATATATATGATTTATAGGGTCGGAAATGGCTCCTTCACTGATTAAAATTATATTTTCCTCTGCCAGATTCTTGAAATCGAAATTTTTACTTAATAATTTTTTGGGACAGTCAAAGTTTAGAAATCGCATAACTTTGTAGGAAATGCATTAATTTCAATTCGGAAACCGGTCCTGCGTTAGTTGTTTGGCGCTTAACAAATCTGCATACTAAATTTAACTTTTTAAGAAATCCAGTTATTTTTTAGATTTTTGACAATTTTAACGATGTAACCCCTTTCATTTTTTCGAAAAAATTGAAAATGTTTCTTTTGCTATCTGAGATGGCCAGAAAGATTCGTCTGTTAATGCTGATCAAGAATATATATGATTTATAGGGTCGGAAATGGCTCCTTCACTGATTAAAATTATATTTTCCTTTGCCAGATTCTTGAAAACGAAATTTTTACTTAATTATTTTTTGGTATTTTTTTTGGGACAGTCAAAGTTTAGAAATCGCATAACTTTGTCAAAAATGCATTAATTTCAATTCGGAAACCGGTCCTGCGTTAGTTGTTTGGCGCTTAACAAATCTGCATACTAAATTTAACTTTTTAAGAAATCCAGTTATTTTTTAGATTTTTCACAATTTTAACGATGTAACCCCTTTCATTTTTTTCGAAAAAATTGAAAATGTATGTTTTGCTATCTGAGATGGCCAGAAAGATTCGTCTGTTAATGCTGATCAAGAATATATATGATTTATAGGGTCGGAAATGGCTCCTTCACTGATTAAAATTATATTTTCCTCTGCCAGATTCTTGAAAACGAAATTTTTACTTAATTATTTTTTGGTATTTTTTTTGGGACAGTCAAAGTTTAGAAATCGCATAACTTTGTCAAAAATGCATTAATTTCAGTTCGGAAACCGGTCCTGCGTTAGTTGTTTGGCGCTTAACAAATCTGCATACCAAATTTAACTTTTTAAGAAATCCAGTTTTTTTTTAGATTTTTCACAATTTTAACGATGTAACCCCTTTCATTTTTTCGAAAAAATTGAAAATGTTTGTTTTGCTATCTGAGATGGCCAGAAAGATTCGTCTGTTAATGCTGATCAAGAATATATATGATTTATAGGGTCGGAAATGGCTCCTTCACTGATTAAAATTATATTTTCTTCTGCCGGATTCTTGAAAACGAAATTTTTACTTAATAATTTTGTAGTATTTTTTGGGACAGTCAAAGTTTAGAAATCGCATAACTTTGTCAAAACTGCATTAATTTCAATTCGGAAACCGGTCCTGCGTTAGTTGTTTGGCGCTTAACAAATCTGCATACTAAATTTAACTTTTTAAGAAATCCAGTTTTTTTTTAGATTTTTCACAATTTTAACGATGTAACCCCTTTCATTTTTTTCGAAAAAATTGAAAATGTATGTTTTGCTATCTGAGATGGCCAGAAAGATTCGTCTGTTAATGCTGATCAAGAATATATATGATTTATAGGGTCGGAAATGGCTCCTTCACTGATTAAAATTATATTTTCCTCTGCCAGATTCTTGAAAACGAAATTTTTACTTAATTATTTTTTGGTATTTTTTTTGGGACAGTCAAAGTTTAGAAATCGCATAACTTTGTCAAAAATGCATTAATTTCAGTTCGGAAACCGGTCCTGCGTTAGTTGTTTGGCGCTTAACAAATCTGCATACCAAATTTAACTTTTTAAGAAATCCAGTTTTTTTTTAGATTTTTCACAATTTTAACGATGTAACCCCTTTCATTTTTTCGAAAAAATTGAAAATGTTTGTTTTGCTATCTGAGATGGCCAGAAAGATTCGTCTGTTAATGCTGATCAAGAATATATATGATTTATAGGGTCGGAAATGGCTCCTTCACTGATTAAAATTATATTTTCCTCTGCCAGATTCTTGAAAACGAAATTTTTACTTAATTATTTTTTGGTATTTTTTTTGGGACAGTCAAAGTTTAGAAATCGCATAACTTTGTCAAAAATGCATTAATTTCAGTTCGGAAACCGGTCCTGCGTTAGTTGTTTGGCGCTTAACAAATCTGCATACCAAATTTAACTTTTTAAGAAATCCAGTTTTTTTTTAGATTTTTCACAATTTTAACGATGTAACCCCTTTCATTTTTTCGAAAAAATTGAAAATGTTTGTTTTGCTATCTGAGATGGCCAGAAAGATTCGTCTGTTAATGCTGATCAAGAATATATATGATTTATAGGGTCGGAAATGGCTCCTTCACTGATTAAAATTATATTTTCTTCTGCCGGATTCTTGAAAACGAAATTTTTACTTAATAATTTTGTAGTATTTTTTGGGACAGTCAAAGTTTAGAAATCGCATAACTTTGTCAAAACTGCATTAATTTCAATTCGGAAACCGGTCCTGCGTTAGTTGTTTGGCGCTTAACAAATCTGCATACCAAATTTAACTTTTTAAGAAATCCAGTTTTTTTTTAGATTTTTCACAATTTTAACGATGTAACCCCTTTCATTTTTTCGAAAAAATTGAAAATGTTTCTTTTGCTATCTGAGATGGCCAGAAAGATTCGTCTGTTAATGCTGATCAAGAATATATATGATTTATAGGGTCGGAAATGGCTCCTTCACTGATTAAAATTATATTTTCCTCTGCCAGATTCTTGAAAACGAAATTTTTACTTAATTATTTTTTGGTATTTTTTTTGGGACAGTCAAAGTTTAGAAATCGCATAACTTTGTCAAAAATGCATTAATTTCAGTTCGGAAACCGGTCCTGCGTTAGTTGTTTGGCGCTTAACAAATCTGCATACTAAATTTAACTTTTTAAGAAATCCAGTTTTTTTTTAGATTTTTCACAATTTTAACGATGTAACCCCTTTCATTTTTTCGAAAAAATTGAAAATGTTTCTTTTGCTATCTGAGATGGCCAGAAAGATTCGTCTGTTAATGCTGATCAAGAATATATTTGATTTATAGGGTCGGAAATGGCTCCTTCACTGATTAAAATTAAATTTTCCTCTGCCGGATTCTTAAAAACGAAATTTTTACTTAATAATTTTGTAGTATTTTTTGGGACAGTCAAAGTTTAGAAATCGCATAACTTTGTCAAAACTGCATTAATTTCAATTCGGAAACCGGTCCTGCGTTAGTTGTTTGGCGCTTAACAAATCTGCATACTAAATTTAACTTTTTAAGAAATCCAGTTATTTTTTAGATTTTTCACAATTTTAACGATGTAACCCCTTTCCTTCTTTTCGAAAAAATTGAAAATGTTTGTTTTGCTATCTGAGATGGCCAGAAAGATTCGTCTGTTAATGCTGATCAAGAATATATTTGATTTATAGGGTCGGAAATGGCTCCTTCACTGATTAAAATTATATTTTCCTCTGCCAGATTCTTGAAAACGAAGTTTTTACTTAATAATTTTTTGGGACAGTCAAAGTTTAGAAATCGCATAACTTTGTCAAAAATGCATTAATTTCAGTTCGGAAACCGGTCCTGCGTTAGTTGTTTGGCGCTTAACAAATCTGCATACTAAATTTAACTTTTTAAGAAATCCAGTTATTTTTTAGATTTTTCACAATTTTAACGATGTAACCCCTTTCATTTTTTTTCGAAAAAATTGAAAATGTTTGTTTTGCTATCTGAGATGGCCAGAAAGATTCGTCTGTAATGCTGATCAAGAATATATATGATTTATAGGGTCGGAAATGGCTCCTTCACTGATTAAAATTATATTTTCCTCTGCCAGATTCTTGAAAACGAAATTTTTACTTAATTATTTTTTGGTATTTTTTTTGGGACAGTCAAAGTTTAGAAATCGCATAACTTTGTCAAAAATGCATTAATTTCAATTCGGAAACCGGTCCTGCGTTAGTTGTTTGGCGCTTAACAAATCTGCATACTAAATTTAACTTTTTAAGAAATCCAGTTATTTTTTAGATTTTTCACAATTTTAACGATGTAACCCCTTTCATTTTTTTCGAAAAAATTGAAAATGTTTGTTTTGCTATCTGAGATGGCCAGAAAGATTCGTCTGTTAATGCTGATCAAGAATATATATGATTTATAGGGTCGGAAATGGCTCCTTCACTGATTAAAATTATATTTTCTTCTGAAAGATTCTTGAAAACGAAATTTTTACTTAATTATTTTTTGGTATTTTTTTTGGGACACTCAAAGTTTAGAAATCGCATAACTTTGTAGGAAATGCATTAATTTCAATTCGGAAACCGGTCCTGCGTTAGTTGTTTGGCGCTTAACAAATCTGCATACTAAATTTAACTTTTTAAGAAATCCAGTTATTTTTTAGATTTTTCACAATTTTAACGATGTAACCCCTTTCATTTTTTTTCGAAAAAATTGAAAATGTTTGTTTTGCTATCTGAGATGGCCAGAAAGATTCGTCTGTAATGCTGATCAAGAATATATATGATTTATAGGGTCGGAAATGGCTCCTTCACTGATTAAAATTATATTTTCCTCTGCCAGATTCTTGAAAACGAAATTTTTACTTAATAATTTTTTGGGACAGTCAAAGTTTAGAAATCGCATAACTTTGTCAAAAATGCATTAATTTCAATTCGGAAACCGGTCCTGCGTTAGTTGTTTGACGCTTAACAAATCTGCATACTAAATTTAACTTTTTAAGGAATCCAGTTATTTTTTAGATTTTTCACAATTTTAACGATGTAACCCCTTTCATTTTTTTCGAAAAAATTGAAAATGTTTGTTTTGCTATCTGAGATGGCCAGAAAGATTCGTCTGTTAATGCTGATCAAGAATATATTTGATTTATAGGGTCGGAAATGGCTCCTTCACTGATTAAAATTATATTTTCCTCTGCCAGATTCTTGAAAACGAAGTTTTTACTTAATAATTTTTTGGGACAGTCAAAGTTTAGAAATCGCATAACTTTGTCAAAAATGCATTAATTTCAGTTCGGAAACCGGTCCTGCGTTAGTTGTTTGGCGCTTAACAAATCTGCATACTAAATTTAACTTTTTAAGAAATCCAGTTATTTTTTAGATTTTTCACAATTTTAACGATGTAACCCCTTTCATTTTTTCGAAAAAATTGAAAATGTTTCTTTTGCTATCTGAGATGGCCAGAAAGATTCGTCTGTTAATGCTGATCAAGAATATATATGATTTATAGGGTCGGAAATGGCTCCTTCACTGATTAAAATTATATTTTCCTCTGCCAGATTCTTGAAAACGAAATTTTTACTTAATTATTTTTTGGTATTTTTTTTGGGACAGTCAAAGTTTAGAAATCGCATAACTTTGTCAAAAATGCATTAATTTCAATTCGGAAACCGGTCCTGCGTTAGTTGTTTGGCGCTTAACAAATCTGCATACTAAATTTAACTTTTTAAGAAATCCAGTTATTTTTTAGATTTTTCACAATTTTAACGATGTAACCCCTTTCATTTTTTTCGAAAAAATTGAAAATGTTTGTTTTGCTATCTGAGATGGCCAGAAAGATTCGTCTGTTAATGCTGATCAAGAATATATATGATTTATAGGGTCGGAAATGGCTCCTTCACTGATTAAAATTATATTTTCTTCTGCCAGATTCTTGAAAACGAAATTTTTACTTAATTATTTTTTGGTATTTTTTTTGGGACACTCAAAGTTTAGAAATCGCATAACTTTGTAGGAAATGCATTAATTTCAATTCGGAAACCGGTCCTGCGTTAGTTGTTTGGCGCTTAACAAATCTGCATAAATTTAACTTTTCAAGAAATCCAGTTATTTTTTAGATTTTTCACAATTTTAACGATGTAACCCCTTTCATTTTTTCGAAAAAATTGAAAATGTTTCTTTTGCTATCTGAGATGGCCAGAAAGATTCGTCTGTTAATGCTGATCAAGAATATATATGATTTATAGGGTCGGAAATGGCTCCTTCACTGATTAAAATTATATTTTCCTCTGCCAGATTCTTGAAAACGAAATTTTTACTTAATTATTTTGTAGTATTTTTTGGGACAGTCAAAGTTTAGAAATCGCATAACTTTGTCAAAAATGCATTAATTTCAATTCGGAAACCGGTCCTGCGTTAGTTGTTTGGCGCTTAACAAATCTGCATACTAAATTTAACTTTTTAAGAAATCCAGTTATTTTTTTAAATTTTTCACAATTTTAACGATGTAACCCCTTTCATTTTTTTCGAAAAAATTGAAAATGTTTGTTTTGCTATCTGAGATGGCCAGAAAGATTCGTCTGTTAATGCTGATCAAGAATATATATGATTTATAGGGTCGGAAATGGCTCCTTCACTGATTAAAATTATATTTTCCTCTGCCAGATTCTTGAAAACGAAATTTTTACTTAATAATTTTTTGGGACAGTCAAAGTTTAGAAATCGCACAACTTTGTCAAAAATGCATTAATTTCAATTCGGAAACCGGTCCTGCGTTAGTTGTTTGGCGCTTAACAAATCTGCATACTAAATTTAACTTTTTAAGAAATCCAGTTATTTTTTAGATTTTTCACAATTTTAACGATGTAACCCCTTTCATTTTTTTCGAAAAAATTGAAAATGTTTGTTTTGCTATCTGAGATGGCCAGAAAGATTCGTCTGTTAATGCTGATCAAGAATATATATGATTTATAGGGTCGGAAATGGCTCCTTCACTGATTAAAATTATATTTTCTTCTGCCAGATTCTTGAAAACGAAATTTTTACTTAATTATTTTTTGGTATTTTTTTTGGGACAGTCAAAGTTTAGAAATCGCATAACTTTGTAGGAAATGCATTAATTTCAATTCGGAAAACGGTCCTGCGTTAGTTGTTTGGCGCTTAACAAATCTGCATACTAAATTTAACTTTTCAAGAAATCCAGTTATTTTTTAGATTTTTCACAATTTTAACGATGTAACCCCTTTCATTTTTTTCGAAAAAATTGAAAATGTTTGTTTTGCTATCTGAGATGGCCAGAAAGATTCGTCTGTTAATGCTGATCAAGAATATATATGATTTATAGGGTCGGAAATGGCTCCTTCACTGATTAAAATTATATTTTCTTCTGCCAGATTCTTGAAAACGAAATTTTTACTTAATTATTTTTTGGTATTTTTTTTGGGACAGTCAAAGTTTAGAAATCGCATAACTTTGTAGGAAATGCATTAATTTCAATTCGGAAAACGGTCCTGCGTTAGTTGTTTGGCGCTTAACAAATCTGCATACTAAATTTAACTTTTCAAGAAATCCAGTTATTTTTTAGATTTTTCACAATTTTAACGATGTAACCCCTTTCATTTTTTCGAAAAAATTGAAAATGTTTCTTTTGCTATCTGAGATGGCCAGAAAGATTCGTCTGTTAATGCTGATCAAGAATATATATGATTTATAGGGTCGGAAATGGCTCCTTCACTGATTAAAATTAAATTTTCCTCTGCCGGATTCTTGAAAACGAAATTTTTACTTAATAATTTTGTAGTATTTTTTGGGACAGTCAAAGTTTAGAAATCGCATAACTTTGTAGGAAATGCATTAATTTCAATTCGGAAACCGGTCCTGCGTTAGTTGTTTGGCGCTTAACAAATCTGCATACTAAATTTAACTTTTCAAGAAATCCAGTTATTTTTTAGATTTTTCACAATTTTAACGATGTAACCCCTTTCATTTTTTCGAAAAAATTGAAAATGTTTCTTTTGCTATCTGAGATGGCCAGAAAGATTCGTCTGTTAATGCTGATCAAGAATATATATGATTTATAGGGTCGGAAATGGCTCCTTCACTGATTAAAATTATATTTTCTTCTGCCAGATTCTTGAAAACGAAATTTTTACTTAATTATTTTTTGGTATTTTTTTTTGGGACAGTCAAAGTTTAGAAATCGCATAACTTTGTAGGAAATGCATTAATTTCAATTCGGAAAACGGTCCTGCGTTAGTTGTTTGGCGCTTAACAAATCTGCATACTAAATTTAACTTTTCAAGAAATCCAGTTATTTTTTAGATTTTTCACAATTTTAACGATGTAACCCCTTTCATTTTTTCGAAAAAATTGAAAATGTTTCTTTTGCTATCTGAGATGGCCAGAAAGATTCGTCTGTTAATGCTGATCAAGAATATATATGATTTATAGGGTCGGAAATGGCTCCTTCACTGATTAAAATTAAATTTTCCTCTGCCGGATTCTTGAAAACGAAATTTTTACTTAATAATTTTGTAGTATTTTTTGGGACAGTCAAAGTTTAGAAATCGCATAACTTTGTAGGAAATGCATTAATTTCAATTCGGAAACCGGTCCTGCGTTAGTTGTTTGGCGCTTAACAAATCTGCATACTAAATTTAACTTTTCAAGAAATCCAGTTATTTTTTAGATTTTTCACAATTTTAACGATGTAACCCCTTTCATTTTTTCGAAAAACTTGAAAATGTTTCTTTTGCTATCTGAGATGGCCAGAAAGATTCGTCTGTTAATGCTGATCAAGAATATATATGATTTATAGGGTCGGAAATGGCTCCTTCACTGATTAAAATTATATTTTCCTCTGCCAGATTCTTGAAAACGAAATTTTTACTTAATTATTTTTTGGTATTTTTTTTTGGGACAGTCAAAGTTTAGAAATCGCATAACTTTGTCAAAAATGCATTAATTTCAATTCGGAACCCGGTCCTGCGTTAGTTGTTTGGCGCTTAACAAATCTGCATACTAAATTTAACTTTTTAAGAAATCCAGTTATTTTTTAGATTTTTCACAATTTTAACGATGTAACCCCTTTCATTTTTTTCGAAAAAATTGAAAATGTTTGTTTTGCTATCTGAGATGGCCAGAAAGATTCGTCTGTTAATGCTGATCAAGAATATATATGATTTATAGGGTCGGAAATGGCTCCTTCACTGATTAAAATTATATTTTCTTCTGCCAGATTCTTGAAAACGAAATTTTTACTTAATTATTTTTTGGTTTTTTTTTTGGGACAGTCAAAGTTTAGAAATCGCATAACTTTGTAGGAAATGCATTAATTTCAATTCGGAAAACGGTCCTGCGTAAGTTGTTTGGCGCTTAACAAATCTGCATACTAAATTTAACTTTTCAAGAAATCCAGTTATTTTTTAGATTTTTCACAATTTTAACGATGTAACCCCTTTCATTTTTTCGAAAAAATTAAAAATGTTTCTTTTGCTATCTGAGATGGCCAGAAAGATTCGTCTGTTAATGCTGATCAAGAATATATATGATTTATAGGGTCGGAAATGGCTCCTTCACTGATTAAAATTAAATTTTCCTCTGCCGGATTCTTGAAAACGAAATTTTTACTTAATAATTTTGTAGTATTTTTTGGGACAGTCAAAGTTTAGAAATCGCATAACTTTGTAGGAAATGCATTAATTTCAATTCGGAAAACGGTCCTGCGTTAGTTGTTTGGCGCTTAACAAATCTGCATACTAAATTTAACTTTTCAAGAAATCCAGTTATTTTTAAGATTTTTCACAATTTTAACGATGTAACCCCTTTCATTTTTTCGAAAAACTTGAAAATGTTTCTTTTGCTATCTGAGATGGCCAGAAAGATTCGTCTGTTAATGCTGATCAAGAATATATATGATTTATAGGGTCGGAAATGGCTCCTTCACTGATTAAAATTATATTTTCCTCTGCCAGATTCTTGAAAACGAAATTTTTACTTAATTATTTTTTGGTATTTTTTTTGGGACAGTCAAAGTTTAGAAATCGCATAACTTTGTCAAAAATGCATTAATTTCAATTCGGAAACCGGTCCTGCGTTAGTTGTTTGGCGCTTAACAAATCTGCATACTAAATTTAACTTTTTAAGAAATCCAGTTATTTTTTAGATTTTTCACAATTTTAACGATGTAACCCCTTTCATTTTTTTCGAAAAAATTGAAAATGTTTGTTTTGCTATCTGAGATGGCCAGAAAGATTCGTCTGTTAATGCTGATCAAGAATATATATGATTTATAGGGTCGGAAATGGCTCCTTCACTGATTAAAATTATATTTTCTTCTGCCAGATTCTTGAAAACGAAATTTTTACTTAATTATTTTTTGGTATTTTTTTTGGGACAGTCAAAGTTTAGAAATCGCATAACTTTGTAGGAAATGCATTAATTTCAATTCGGAAACCGGTCCTGCGTTAGTTGTTTGGCGCTTAACAAATCTGCATACTAAATTTAACTTTTCAAGAAATCCAGTTATTTTTTAGATTTTTCACAATTTTAACGATGTAACCCCTTTCATTTTTTCGAAAAAATTGAAAATGTTTCTTTTGCTATCTGAGATGGCCAGAAAGATTCGTCTGTTAATGCTGATCAAGAATATATATGATTTATAGGGTCGGAAATGGCTCCTTCACTGATTAAAATTAAATTTTCCTCTGCCGGATTCTTGAAAACGAAATTTTTACTTAATAATTTTGTAGTATTTTTTGGGACAGTCAAAGTTTAGAAATCGCATAACTTTGTAGGAAATGCATTAATTTCAATTCGGAAACCGGTCCTGCGTTAGTTGTTTGGCGCTTAACAAATCTGCATACTAAATTTAACTTTTCAAGAAATCCAGTTATTTTTTAGATTTTTCACAATTTTAACGATGTAACCCCTTTCATTTTTTCGAAAAACTTGAAAATGTTTCTTTTGCTATCTGAGATGGCCAGAAAGATTCGTCTGTTAATGCTGATCAAGAATATATATGATTTATAGGGTCGGAAATGGCTCCTTCACTGATTAAAATTATATTTTCCTCTGCCAGATTCTTGAAAACGAAATTTTTACTTAATTATTTTTTGGTATTTTTTTTTGGGACAGTCAAAGTTTAGAAATCGCATAACTTTGTCAAAAATGCATTAATTTCAATTCGGAAACCGGTCCTGCGTTAGTTGTTTGGCGCTTAACAAATCTGCATACTAAATTTAACTTTTTAAGAAATCCAGTTATTTTTTAGATTTTTCACAATTTTAACGATGTAACCCCTTTCATTTTTTTCGAAAAAATTGAAAATGTTTGTTTTGCTATCTGAGATGGCCAGAAAGATTCGTCTGTTAATGCTGATCAAGAATATATATGATTTATAGGGTCGGAAATGGCTCCTTCACTGATTAAAATTATATTTTCTTCTGCCAGATTCTTGAAAACGAAATTTTTACTTAATTATTTTTTGGTTTTTTTTTTTGGGACAGTCAAAGTTTAGAAATCGCATAACTTTGTAGGAAATGCATTAATTTCAATTCGGAAAACGGTCCTGCGTAAGTTGTTTGGCGCTTAACAAATCTGCATACTAAATTTAACTTTTCAAGAAATCCAGTTATTTTTTAGATTTTTCACAATTTTAACGATGTAACCCCTTTCATTTTTTCGAAAAAATTAAAAATGTTTCTTTTGCTATCTGAGATGGCCAGAAAGATTCGTCTGTTAATGCTGATCAAGAATATATATGATTTATAGGGTCGGAAATTGCTCCTTCACTGATTAAAATTAAATTTTCCTCTGCCGGATTCTTGAAAACGAAATTTTTACTTAATAATTTTGTAGTATTTTTTGGGACAGTCAAAGTTTAGAAATCGCATAACTTTGTAGGAAATGCATTAATTTCAATTCGGAAAACGGTCCTGCGTTAGTTGTTTGGCGCTTAACAAATCTGCATACTAAATTTAACTTTTCAAGAAATCCAGTTATTTTTAAGATTTTTCACAATTTTAACGATGTAACCCCTTTCATTTTTTCGAAAAACTTGAAAATGTTTCTTTTGCTATCTGAGATGGCCAGAAAGATTCGTCTGTTAATGCTGATCAAGAATATATATGATTTATAGGGTCGGAAATGGCTCCTTCACTGATTAAAATTATATTTTCCTCTGCCAGATTCTTGAAAACGAAATTTTTACTTAATTATTTTTTGGTATTTTTTTTGGGACAGTCAAAGTTTAGAAATCGCATAACTTTGTCAAAAATGCATTAATTTCAATTCGGAAACCGGTCCTGCGTTAGTTGTTTGGCGCTTAACAAATCTGCATACTAAATTTAACTTTTTAAGAAATCCAGTTATTTTTTAGATTTTTCACAATTTTAACGATGTAACCCCTTTCATTTTTTTCGAAAAAATTGAAAATGTTTGTTTTGCTATCTGAGATGGCCAGAAAGATTCGTCTGTTAATGCTGATCAAGAATATATATGATTTATAGGGTCGGAAATGGCTCCTTCACTGATTAAAATTATATTTTCTTCTGCCAGATTCTTGAAAACGAAATTTTTACTTAATTATTTTTTGGTATTTTTTTTGGGACAGTCAAAGTTTAGAAATCGCATAACTTTGTAGGAAATGCATTAATTTCAATTCGGAAACCGGTCCTGCGTTAGTTGTTTGGCGCTTAACAAATCTGCATACTAAATTTAACTTTTCAAGAAATCCAGTTATTTCTTAGATTTTTCACAATTTTAACGATGTAACCCCTTTCATTTTTTTCGAAAAAATTGAAAATGTTTGTTTTGCTATCTGAGATGGCCAGAAAGATTCGTCTGTTAATGCTGATCAAGAATATATATGATTTATAGGGTCGGAAATGGCTCCTTCACTGATTAAAATTATATTTTCTTCTGCCAGATTCTTGAAAACGAAATTTTTACTTAATTATTTTTTGGTATTTTTTTTTGGGACAGTCAAAGTTTAGAAATCGCATAACTTTGTAGGAAATGCATTAATTTCAATTCGGAAAACGGTCCTGCGTTAGTTGTTTGGCGCTTAACAAATCTGCATACTAAATTTAACTTTTCAAGAAATCCAGTTATTTTTTAGATTTTTCACAATTTTAACGATGTAACCCCTTTCATTTTTTCGAAAAAATTGAAAATGTTTCTTTTGCTATCTGAGATGGCCAGAAAGATTCGTCTGTTAATGCTGATCAAGAATATATATGATTTATAGGGTCGGAAATGGCTCCTTCACTGATTAAAATTAAATTTTCCTCTGCCGGATTCTTGAAAACGAAATTTTTACTTAATAATTTTGTAGTATTTTTTGGGACAGTCAAAGTTTAGAAATCGCATAACTTTGTAGGAAATGCATTAATTTCAATTCGGAAACCGGTCCTGCGTTAGTTGTTTGGCGCTTAACAAATCTGCATACTAAATTTAACTTTTCAAGAAATCCAGTTATTTTTTAGATTTTTCACAATTTTAACGATGTAACCCCTTTCATTTTTTCGAAAAAATTGAAAATGTTTGTTTTGCTATCTGAGATGGTCAGAAAGATTCGTCTGTTAATGCTGATCATGCATATATATGATTTATAGGGTCGGAAATGGCTCCTTCACTGATTAAAATTATATTTTCCTCTGCCTGATTCTTGAAAACGAAATTTTTACTTAATAATTTTTTGGGACAGTCAAAGTTTAGAAATCGCATAACTTTGTCAAAAATGCATTAATTTCAATTCGGAAACCGGTCCTGCGTTAGTTGTTTGGCGCTTAACAAATCTGCATACTAAATTTAACTTTTCAAGAAATCCAGTTATTTTTTAGATTTTTCACAATTTTAACGATGTAACCCCTTTCATTTTTTCGAAAAACTTGAAAATGTTTCTTTTGCTATCTGAGATGGCCGGAAAGATTCGTCTGTTAATGCTGATCAAGAATATATATGATTTATAGGGTCGGAAATGGCTCCTTCACTGATTAAAATTAAATTTTCCTCTGCCAGATTCTTGAAAACTGAAATTTTTACTTAATTATTTTTTGGTATTTTTTTGGGACAGTCAAAGTTTAGAAATCGCATAACTTTGTCAAAAATGCATTAATTTCAATTCGGAAACCGGTCCTGCGTTAGTTGTTTGGCGCTTAACAAATCTGCATAATAAATTTAACTTTTTAAGAAATCCAGTTATTTTTTAGATTTTTCACAATTTTAACGATGTAACCCCTTTCATTTTTTCGAAAAACTTGAAAATGTTTCTTTTGCTATCTGAGATGGCCGGAAAGATTCGTCTGTTAATGCTGATCAAGAATATATATGATTTATAGGGTCGGAAATGGCTCCTTCACTGATTAAAATTATATTTTCCTCTGCCAGATTCTTGAAAACTGAAATTTTTACTTAATTATTTTTTGGTATTTTTTTGGGACAGTCAAAGTTTAGAAATCGCATAACTTTGTCAAAAATGCATTAATTTCAATTCGGAAACCGGTCCTGCGTTAGTTGTTTGGCGCTTAACAAATCTGCATAATAAATTTAACTTTTTAAGAAATCCAGTTATTTTTTAGATTTTTCACAATTTTAACGATGTAACCCCTTTCATTTTTTCGAACAAATTGAAAATGTTTCTTTTGCTATCTGAGATGGCCAGAAAGATTCGTCTGTTAATGCTGATCAAGAATATATTTGATTTATAGGGTCGGAAATGGCTCCTTCACTGATTAAAATTATATTTTCCTCTGCCAGATTCTTGAAAACGAAATTTTTACTTAATTATTTTTTGGTATTTTTTTTGGGACAGTCAAAGTTTAGAAATCGCATAACTTTGTCAAAAATGCATTAATTTTAATTCGGAAACCGGTCCTGCGTTAGTTGTTTGGCGCTTAACAAATCTGCATACTAAATTTAACTTTTTAAGAAATCCAGTTATTTTTTAGATTTTTCACAATTTTAACGATGTAACCCCTTTCATTTTTTCGAAAAAATTGAAAACGTTTCTTTTGCTATCTGAGATGGCCAGAAAGATTCGTCTGTTAATGCTGATCAAGAATATATATGATTTATAGGGTCGGAAATGGCTCCTTCACTGATTAAAATTATATTTTCTTCTGCCAGATTCTTGAAAACGAAATTTATACTTAATAATTTTTTGGGACAGTCAAAGTTTAGAAATCGCATAACTTTGTCAAAAATGCATTAATTTTAATTCGGAAACCGGTCCTGCGTTAGTTGTTTGGCGCTTAACAAATCTGCATACTAAATTTAACTTTTTAAGAAATCCAGTTATTTTTTAGATTTTTCACAATTTTAACGATGTAACCCCTTTCATTTTTTTCGAAAAATTGAAAATGTTTCTTTTGCTATCTGAGATGGCCAGAAAGATTCGTCTGTTAATGCTGATCAAGAATATATATGATTTATAGGGTCGGAAATGGCTCCTTCACTGATTAAAATTATATTTTCCTCTGCCAGATTCTTGAAAACGAAATTTATACTTAATAATTTTTTGGGACAGTCAAAGTTTAGAAATCGCATAACTTTGTCAAAAATGCATTAATTTTAATTCGGAAACCGGTCCTGCGTTAGTTGTTTGGCGCTTAACAAATCTGCATACTAAATTTAACTTTTTAAGAAATCCAGTTATTTTTTAGATTTTTCACAATTTTAACGATGTAACCCCTTTCATTTTTTCGAAAAAATTGAAAATGTTTCTTTTGCTATCTGAGATGGCCAGAAAGATTCGTCTGTTAATGCTGATCAAGAATATATATGATTTATAGGGTCGGAAATGGCTCCTTCACTGATTAAAATTATATTTTCTTCTGCCAGATTCTTGAAAACGAAATTTATACTTAATAATTTTTTGGGACAGTCAAAGTTTAGAAATCGCATAACTTTGTCAAAAATGCATTAATTTCAATTCGGAAACCGGTCCTGCGTTAGTTGTTTGGCGCTTAACAAATCTGCATAATAAATTTAACTTTTTAAGAAATCCAGTTATTTTTTAGATTTTTCACAATTTTAACGATGTAACCCCTTTCATTTTTTCGAACAAATTGAAAATGTTTCTTTTGCTATCTGAGATGGCCAGAAAGATTCGTCTGTTAATGCTGATCAAGAATATATTTGATTTATAGGGTCGGAAATGGCTCCTTCACTGATTAAAATTATATTTTCCTCTGCCAGATTCTTGAAAACGAAATTTTTACTTAATTATTTTTTGGTATTTTTTTTGGGACAGTCAAAGTTTAGAAATCGCATAACTTTGTCAAAAATGCATTAATTTTAATTCGGAAACCGGTCCTGCGTTAGTTGTTTGGCGCTTAACAAATCTGCATACTAAATTTAACTTTTTAAGAAATCCAGTTATTTTTTAGATTTTTCACAATTTTAACGATGTAACCCCTTTCATTTTTTTCGAAAAATTGAAAATGTTTCTTTTGCTATCTGAGATGGCCAGAAAGATTCGTCTGTTAATGCTGATCAAGAATATATATGATTTATAGGGTCGGAAATGGCTCCTTCACTGATTAAAATTATATTTTCCTCTGCCAGATTCTTGAAAACGAAATTTATACTTAATAATTTTTTGGGACAGTCAAAGTTTAGAAATCGCATAACTTTGTCAAAAATGCATTAATTTTAATTCGGAAACCGGTCCTGCGTTAGTTGTTTGGCGCTTAACAAATCTGCATACTAAATTTAACTTTTTAAGAAATCCAGTTATTTTTTAGATTTTTCACAATTTTAACGATGTAACCCCTTTCATTTTTTCGAAAAAATTGAAAATGTTTCTTTTGCTATCTGAGATGGCCAGAAAGATTCGTCTGTTAATGCTGATCAAGAATATATATGATTTATAGGGTCGGAAATGGCTCCTTCACTGATTAAAATTATATTTTCTTCTGCCAGATTCTTGAAAACGAAATTTATACTTAATAATTTTTTGGGACAGTCAAAGTTTAGAAATCGCATAACTTTGTCAAAAATGCATTAATTTTAATTCGGAAACCGGTCCTGCGTTAGTTGTTTGGCGCTTAACAAATCTGCATACTAAATTTAACTTTTTAAGAAATCCAGTTATTTTTTAGATTTTTCACAATTTTAACGATGTAACCCCTTTCATTTTTTCGAAAAAATTGAAAATGTTTCTTTTGCTATCTGAGATGGCCAGAAAGATTCGTCTGTTAATGCTGATCAAGAATATATTTGATTTATAGGGTCGGAAATGGCTCCTTCACTGATTAAAATTATATTTTCCTCTGCCAGATTCTTGAAAACGAAATTTATACTTAATTTATACAATTTTAACGATGTAACCCCTTTCATTTTTTCGAAAAAATTGAAAACGTTTCTTTTGCTATCTGAGATGGCCAGAAAGATTCGTCTGTTAATGCTGATCAAGAATATATATGATTTATAGGGTCGGAAATGGCTCCTTCACTGATTAAAATTATATTTTCTTCTGCCAGATTCTTGAAAACGAAATTTATACTTAATAATTTTTTGGGACAGTCAAAGTTTAGACATCGCATAACTTTGTCAAAAATGCATTAATTTTAATTCGGAAACCGGTCCTGCGTTAGTTGTTTGGCGCTTAACAAATCTGCATACTAAATTTAACTTTTTAAGAAATCCAGTTATTTTTTAGATTTTTCACAATTTTAACGATGTAACCCCTTTCATTTTTTTCGAAAAATTGAAAATGTTTCTTTTGCTATCTGAGATGGCCAGAAAGATTCGTCTGTTAATGCTGATCAAGAATATATATGATTTATAGGGTCGGAAATGGCTCCTTCACTGATTAAAATTATATTTTCCTCTGCCAGATTCTTGAAAACGAAATTTATACTTAATAATTTTTTGGGACAGTCAAAGTTTAGAAATCGCATAACTTTGTCAAAAATGCATTAATTTTAATTCGGAAACCGGTCCTGCGTTAGTTGTTTGGCGCTTAACAAATCTGCATACTAAATTTAACTTTTTAAGAAATCCAGTTATTTTTTAGATTTTTCACAATTTTAACGATGTAACCCCTTTCATTTTTTCGAAAAAATTGAAAATGTTTCTTTTGCTATCTGAGATGGCCAGAAAGATTCGTCTGTTAATGCTGATCAAGAATATATATGATTTATAGGGTCGGAAATGGCTCCTTCACTGATTAAAATTATATTTTCTTCTGCCAGATTCTTGAAAACGAAATTTATACTTAATAATTTTTTGGGACAGTCAAAGTTTAGAAATCGCATAACTTTGTCAAAAATGCATTAATTTTAATTCGGAAACCGGTCCTGCGTTAGTTGTTTGGCGCTTAACAAATCTGCATACTAAATTTAACTTTTTAAGAAATCCAGTTATTTTTTAGATTTTTCACAATTTTAACGATGTAACCCCTTTCATTTTTTTCGAAAAATTGAAAATGTTTCTTTTGCTATCTGAGATGGCCAGAAAGATTCGTCTGTTAATGCTGATCAAGAATATATATGATTTATAGGGTCGGAAATGGCTCCTTCACTGATTAAAATTATATTTTCCTCTGCCAGATTCTTGAAAACGAAATTTTTACTTAATTATTTTTTGGTATTTTTTTTGGGACAGTCAAAGTTTAGAAATCGCATAACTTTGTCAAAAATGCATTAATTTCAATTCGGAAACCGGTCCTGCGTTAGTTGTTTGGCGCTTAACAAATCTGCATACTAAATTTAACTTTTTAAGAAATCCAGTTATTTTTTAGATTTTTCACAATTTTAACGATGTAACCCCTTTCATTTTTTTCGAAAAAAATGAAAATGTTTGTTTTCCTATCTGAGATGGCCAGAAAGATTCGTCTGTTAATGCTGATCAAGAATATATATGATTTATAGGGTCGGAAATGGCTCCTTCACTGATTAAAATTATATTTTCTTCTGCCAGATTCTTGAAAACGAAATTTTTACTTAATTATTTTTTGGTATTTTTTTTGGGACAGTCAAAGTTTAGAAATCGCATAACTTTGTCAAAAATGCATTAATTTTAATTCGGAAACCGGTCCTGCGTTAGTTGTTTGGCGCTTAACAAATCTGCATACTAAATTTAACTTTTTAAGAAATCCAGTTATTTTTTAGATTTTTCACAATTTTAACGATGTAACCCCTTTCATTTTTTCGAAAAATTGAAAATGTTTGTTTTGCTATCTGAGATGGAAAGAAAGATTCGTCTGTTAATGCTGATCAAGAATATATTTGATTTATAGGGTCGGAAATGGCTCCTTCACTGATTAAAATTATATTTTCTTCTGCCAGATTCTTGAAAACGAAATTTTTACTTAATTATTTTTTGGTATTTTTTTTGGGACAGTCAAAGTTTAGAAATCGCATAACTTTGTACGAAATGCATTAATTTTAATTCGGAAACCGGTCCTGCGTTAGTTGTTTGGCGCTTAACAAATCTGCATACTAAATTTAACTTTTTAAGAAATCCAGTTATTTTTTAGATTTTTCACAATTTTAACGATGTAACCCCTTTCATTTTTTCGAAAAATTGAAAATGTTTGTTTTGCTATCTGAGATGGAAAGAAAGATTCGTCTGTTAATGCTGATCAAGAATATATTTGATTTATAGGGTCGGAAATGGCTCCTTCACTGATTAAAATTATATTTTCCTCTGCCAGATTCTTGAAAACGAAATTTTTACTTAATTATTTTTTGGTATTTTTTTTGGGACAGTCAAAGTTTAGAAATCGCATAACTTTGTCAAAAATGCATTAATTTTAATTCGGAAACCGGTCCTGCGTTAGTTGTTTGGCGCTTAACAAATCTGCATACTAAATTTAACTTTTTAAGAAATCCAGTTATTTTTTAGATTTTTCACAATTTTAACGATGTAACCCCTTTCATTTTTTCGAAAAAATTGAAAATGTTTCTTTTGCTATCTGAGATGGCCAGAAAGATTCGTCTGTTAATGCTGATCAAGAATATATATGATTTATAGGGTCGGAAATGGCTCCTTCACTGATTAAAATTATATTTTCTTCTGCCAGATTCTTGAAAACGAAATTTATACTTAATAATTTTTTGGGACAGTCAAAGTTTAGAAATCGCATAACTTTGTCAAAAATGCATTAATTTTAATTCGGAAACCGGTCCTGCGTTAGTTGTTTGGCGCTTAACAAATCTGCATACTAAATTTAACTTTTTAAGAAATCCAGTTATTTTTTAGATTTTTCACAATTTTAACGATGTAACCCCTTTCATTTTTTCGAAAAATTGAAAATGTTTGTTTTGCTATCTGAGATGGAAAGAAAGATTCGTCTGTTAATGCTGATCAAGAATATATTTGATTTATAGGGTCGGAAATGGCTCCTTCACTGATTAAAATTATATTTTCCTCTGCCAGATTCTTGAAAACGAAATTTTTACTTAATTATTTTTTGGTATTTTTTTTGGGACAGTCAAAGTTTAGAAATCGCATAACTTTGTCAAAAATGCATTAATTTTAATTCGGAAACCGGTCCTGCGTTAGTTGTTTGGCGCTTAACAAATCTGCATACTAAATTTAACTTTTTAAGAAATCCAGTTATTTTTTAGATTTTTCACAATTTTAACGATGTAACCCCTTTCATTTTTTCGAAAAAATTGAAAACGTTTCTTTTGCTATCTGAGATGGCCAGAAAGATTCGTCTGTTAATGCTGATCAAGAATATATATGATTTATAGGGTCGGAAATGGCTCCTTCACTGATTAAAATTATATTTTCTTCTGCCAGATTCTTGAAAACGAAATTTATACTTAATAATTTTTTGGGACAGTCAAAGTTTAGACATCGCATAACTTTGTCAAAAATGCATTAATTTTAATTCGGAAACCGGTCCTGCGTTAGTTGTTTGGCGCTTAACAAATCTGCATACTAAATTTAACTTTTTAAGAAATCCAGTTATTTTTTAGATTTTTCACAATTTTAACGATGTAACCCCTTTCATTTTTTTCGAAAAATTGAAAATGTTTCTTTTGCTATCTGAGATGGCCAGAAAGATTCGTCTGTTAATGCTGATCAAGAATATATATGATTTATAGGGTCGGAAATGGCTCCTTCACTGATTAAAATTATATTTTCCTCTGCCAGATTCTTGAAAACGAAATTTATACTTAATAATTTTTTGGGACAGTCAAAGTTTAGAAATCGCATAACTTTGTCAAAAATGCATTAATTTTAATTCGGAAACCGGTCCTGCGTTAGTTGTTTGGCGCTTAACAAATCTGCATACTAAATTTAACTTTTTAAGAAATCCAGTTATTTTTTAGATTTTTCACAATTTTAACGATGTAACCCCTTTCATTTTTTCGAAAAAATTGAAAATGTTTCTTTTGCTATCTGAGATGGCCAGAAAGATTCGTCTGTTAATGCTGATCAAGAATATATATGATTTATAGGGTCGGAAATGGCTCCTTCACTGATTAAAATTATATTTTCTTCTGCCAGATTCTTGAAAACGAAATTTATACTTAATAATTTTTTGGGACAGTCAAAGTTTAGAAATCGCATAACTTTGTCAAAAATGCATTAATTTTAATTCGGAAACCGGTCCTGCGTTAGTTGTTTGGCGCTTAACAAATCTGCATACTAAATTTAACTTTTTAAGAAATCCAGTTATTTTTTAGATTTTTCACAATTTTAACGATGTAACCCCTTTCATTTTTTTCGAAAAATTGAAAATGTTTCTTTTGCTATCTGAGATGGCCAGAAAGATTCGTCTGTTAATGCTGATCAAGAATATATATGATTTATAGGGTCGGAAATGGCTCCTTCACTGATTAAAATTATATTTTCCTCTGCCAGATTCTTGAAAACGAAATTTTTACTTAATTATTTTTTGGTATTTTTTTTGGGACAGTCAAAGTTTAGAAATCGCATAACTTTGTCAAAAATGCATTAATTTCAATTCGGAAACCGGTCCTGCGTTAGTTGTTTGGCGCTTAACAAATCTGCATACTAAATTTAACTTTTTAAGAAATCCAGTTATTTTTTAGATTTTTCACAATTTTAACGATGTAACCCCTTTCATTTTTTTCGAAAAAAATGAAAATGTTTGTTTTCCTATCTGAGATGGCCAGAAAGATTCGTCTGTTAATGCTGATCAAGAATATATATGATTTATAGGGTCGGAAATGGCTCCTTCACTGATTAAAATTATATTTTCTTCTGCCAGATTCTTGAAAACGAAATTTTTACTTAATTATTTTTTGGTATTTTTTTTGGGACAGTCAAAGTTTAGAAATCGCATAACTTTGTCAAAAATGCATTAATTTTAATTCGGAAACCGGTCCTGCGTTAGTTGTTTGGCGCTTAACAAATCTGCATACTAAATTTAACTTTTTAAGAAATCCAGTTATTTTTTAGATTTTTCACAATTTTAACGATGTAACCCCTTTCATTTTTTCGAAAAATTGAAAATGTTTGTTTTGCTATCTGAGATGGAAAGAAAGATTCGTCTGTTAATGCTGATCAAGAATATATTTGATTTATAGGGTCGGAAATGGCTCCTTCACTGATTAAAATTATATTTTCTTCTGCCAGATTCTTGAAAACGAAATTTTTACTTAATTATTTTTTGGTATTTTTTTTGGGACAGTCAAAGTTTAGAAATCGCATAACTTTGTACGAAATGCATTAATTTTAATTCGGAAACCGGTCCTGCGTTAGTTGTTTGGCGCTTAACAAATCTGCATACTAAATTTAACTTTTTAAGAAATCCAGTTATTTTTTAGATTTTTCACAATTTTAACGATGTAACCCCTTTCATTTTTTCGAAAAATTGAAAATGTTTGTTTTGCTATCTGAGATGGAAAGAAAGATTCGTCTGTTAATGCTGATCAAGAATATATTTGATTTATAGGGTCGGAAATGGCTCCTTCACTGATTAAAATTATATTTTCCTCTGCCAGATTCTTGAAAACGAAATTTTTACTTAATTATTTTTTGGTATTTTTTTTGGGACAGTCAAAGTTTAGAAATCGCATAACTTTGTCAAAAATGCATTAATTTTAATTCGGAAACCGGTCCTGCGTTAGTTGTTTGGCGCTTAACAAATCTGCATACTAAATTTAACTTTTTAAGAAATCCAGTTATTTTTTAGATTTTTCACAATTTTAACGATGTAACCCCTTTCATTTTTTCGAAAAAATTGAAAATGTTTCTTTTGCTATCTGAGATGGCCAGAAAGATTCGTCTGTTAATGCTGATCAAGAATATATATGATTTATAGGGTCGGAAATGGCTCCTTCACTGATTAAAATTATATTTTCTTCTGCCAGATTCTTGAAAACGAAATTTATACTTAATAATTTTTTGGGACAGTCAAAGTTTAGAAATCGCATAACTTTGTCAAAAATGCATTAATTTTAATTCGGAAACCGGTCCTGCGTTAGTTGTTTGGCGCTTAACAAATCTGCATACTAAATTTAACTTTTTAAGAAATCCAGTTATTTTTTAGATTTTTCACAATTTTAACGATGTAACCCCTTTCATTTTTTCGAAAAAATTGAAAATGTTTGTTTTGCTATCTGAGATGGAAAGAAAGATTCGTCTGTTAATGCTGATCAAGAATATATTTGATTTATAGGGTCGGAAATGGCTC
Organism: Drosophila serrata; assembly: GCF_035046125.1. NCBI lineage: Eukaryota > Metazoa > Arthropoda > Insecta > Diptera > Drosophilidae > Drosophila > Drosophila serrata. Next base: position 229,971 of record NW_028257151.1, read on the forward strand.
CTTCACTGATTAAAATTATATTTTCCTCTGCCAGATTCTTGAAAACGAAATTTTTACTTAATTATTTTTTGGTATTTTTTTTGGGACAGTCAAAGTTTAGAAATCGCATAACTTTGTCAAAAATGCATTAATTTCAATTCGGAAACCGGTCCTGCGTTAGTTGTTTGGCGCTTAACAAATCTGCATACTAAATTTAACTTTTTAAGAAATCCAGTTATTTTTTAGATTTTTCACAATTTTAACGATGTAACCCCTTTCATTTTTTCGAAAAAATTGAAAATGTTTCTTTTGCTATCTGAGATGGCCAGAAAGATTCGTCTGTTAATGCTGATCAAGAATATATATGATTTATAGGGTCGGAAATGGCTCCTTCACTGATTAAAATTATATTTTCTTCTGCCAGATTCTTGAAAACGAAATTTATACTTAATAATTTTTTGGGACAGTCAAAGTTTAGAAATCGCATAACTTTGTCAAAAATGCATTAATTTTAATTCGGAAACCGGTCCTGCGTTAGTTGTTTGGCGCTTAACAAATCTGCATACTAAATTTAACTTTTTAAGAAATCCAGTTATTTTTTAGATTTTTCACAATTTTAACGATGTAACCCCTTTCATTTTTTTCGAAAAAATTGAAAATGTTTCTTTTGCTATCTGAGATGGCCAGAAAGATTCGTCTGTTAATGCTGATCAAGAATATATATGATTTATAGGGTCGGAAAGGGCTCCTTCACTGATTAAAATTATATTTTCCTCTGCCAGATTCTTGAAAACGAAATTTTTACTTAATTATTTTTTGGTATTTTTTTTGGGACAGTCAAAGTTTAGAAATCGCATAACTTTGTCAAAAATGCATTAATTTCAATTCGGAAACCGGTCCTGCGTTAGTTGTTTGGCGCTTAACAAATCTGCATACTAAATTTAACTTTTTAAGAAATCCAGTTATTTTTTAGATTTTTCACAATTTTAACGATGTAACCCCTTTCATTTTTTCGAAAAATTGAAAATGTTTGTTTTGCTATCTGAGATGGAAAGAAAGATTCGTCTGTTAATGCTGATCAAGAATATATTTGATTTATAGGGTCGGAAATGGCTCCTTCACTGATTAAAATTATATTTTCCTCTGCCAGATTCTTGAAAACGAAATTTTTACTTAATTATTTTTTGGTATTTTTTTTGGGACAGTCAAAGTTTAGAAATCGCATAACTTTGTCAAAAATGCATTAATTTTAATTCGGAAACCGGTCCTGCGTTAGTTGTTTGGCGCTTAACAAATCTGCATACTAAATTTAACTTTTTAAGAAATCCAGTTATTTTTTAGATTTTTCACAATTTTAACGATGTAACCCCTTTCATTTTTTCGAAAAAATTGAAAATGTTTCTTTTGCTATCTGAGATGGCCAGAAAGATTCGTCTGTTAATGCTGATCAAAAATATATATGATTTATAGGGTCGGAAATGGCTCCTTCACTGATTAAAATTATATTTTCTTCTGCCAGATTCTTGAAAACGAAATTTATACTTAATAATTTTTTGGGACAGTCAAAGTTTAGAAATCGCATAACTTTGTCAAAAATGCATTAATTTTAATTCGGAAACCGGTCCTGCGTTAGTTGTTTGGCGCTTAACAAATCTGCATACTAAATTTAACTTTTTAAGAAATCCAGTTATTTTTTAGATTTTTCACAATTTTAACGATGTAACCCCTTTCATTTTTTCGAAAAATTGAAAATGTTTGTTTTGCTATCTGAGATGGAAAGAAAGATTCGTCTGTTAATGCTGATCAAGAATATATTTGATTTATAGGGTCGGAAATGGCTCCTTCACTGATTAAAATTATATTTTCTTCTGCCAGATTCTTGAAAACGAAATTTTTACTTAATTATTTTTTGGTATTTTTTTTGGGACAGTCAAAGTTTAGAAATCGCATAACTTTGTAGGAAATGCATTAATTTCAATTCGGAAACCGGTCCTGCGTTAGTTGTTTGGCGCTTAACAAATCTGCATACTAAATTTAACTTTTTAAGAAATCCAGTTATTTTTTAGATTTTTCACAATTTTAACGATGTAACCCCTTTCATTTTTTCGAAAAAATTGAAAATGTTTCTTTTGCTATCTGAGATGGCCAGAAAGATTCGTCTGTTAATGCTGATCAAGAATATATATGATTTATAGGGTCGGAAATGGCTCCTTCACTGATTAAAATTATATTTTCTTCTGCCAGATTCTTGAAAACGAAATTTATACTTAATAATTTTTTGGGACAGTCAAAGTTTAGAAATCGCATAACTTTGTCAAAAATGCATTAATTTCAATTCGGAAACCGGTCCTGCGTTAGTTGTTTGGCGCTTAACAAATCTGCATACTAAATTTAACTTTTTAAGAAATCCAGTTATTTTTTAGATTTTTCACAATTTTAACGATGTAACCCCTTTCATTTTTTCGAAAAAATTGAAAATGTTTGTTTTGCTATCTGAGATGGAAAGAAAGATTCGTCTGTTAATGCTGATCAAGAATATATTTGATTTATAGGGTCGGAAATGGCTCCTTCACTGATTAAAATTATATTTTCTTCTGCCAGATTCTTGAAAACGAAATTTTTACTTAATTATTTTTTGGTATTTTTTTTGGGACAGTCAAAGTTTAGAAATCGCATAACTTTGTAGAAAATGCATTAATTTCAATTCGGAAACCGGTCCTGCGTTAGTTGTTTGGCGCTTAACAAATCTGCATACTAAATTTAACTTTTTAAGAAATCCAGTTATTTTTTAGATTTTTCACAATTTTAACGATGTAACCCCTTTCATTTTTTCGAAAAAATTGAAAATGTTTGTTTTGCTATCTGAGATGGAAAGAAAGATTCGTCTGTTAATGCTGATCAAGAATATATTTGATTTATAGGGTCGGAAATGGCTCCTTCACTGATTAAAATTATATTTTCCTCTGCCAGATTCTTGAAAACGAAATTTTTACTTAATTATTTTTTGGTATTTTTTTTGGGACACTCAAAGTTTAGAAATCGCATAACTTTGTCAAAAATGCATTAATTTCAATTCGGAAACCGGTCCTGCGTTAGTTGTTTGGCGCTTAACAAATCTGCATACTAAATTTAACTTTTTAAGAAATCCAGTTATTTTTTAGATTTTTCACAATTTTAACGATGTAACCCCTTTCATTTTTTCGAAAAAATTGAAAATGTTTGTTTTGCTATCTGAGATGGCAAGAAAGATTCGTCTGTTAATGCTGATCAAGAATATTTATGATTTATAGGGTCGGAAATGGCTCCTTCACTGATTAAAATTATATTTTCCTCTGCCAGATTCTTGAAAACGAAATTTTTACTTAATTATTTTTTGGTATTTTTTTTGGGACACTCAAAGTTTAGAAATCGCATAACTTTGTCAAAAATGCATTAATTTTAATTCGGAAACCGGTCCTGCGTTAGTTGTTTGGCGCTTAACAAATCTGCATACTAAATTTAACTTTTTAAGAAATCCAGTTATTTTTTAGATTTTTCACAATTTTAACGATGTAACCCCTTTCATTTTTTCGAAAAAATTGAAAATGTTTCTTTTGCTATCTGAGATGGCCAGAAAGATTCGTCTGTTAATGCTGATCAAGAATATATATGATTTATAGGGTCGGAAATGGCTCCTTCACTGATTAAAATTATATTTTCTTCTGCCAGATTCTTAAAAACGAAATTTATACTTAATAATTTTTTGGGACAGTCAAAGTTTAGAAATCGCATAACTTTGTCAAAAATGCATTAATTTCAATTCGGAAACCGGTCCTGCGTTAGTTGTTTGGCGCTTAACAAATCTGCATACTAAATTTAACTTTTTAAGAAATCCAGTTATTTTTTAGATTTTTCACAATTTTAACGATGTAACCCCTTTCATTTTTTCGAAAAAATTGAAAATGTTTCTTTTGCTATCTGAGATGGCCAGAAAGATTCGTCTGTTAATGCTGATCAAGAATATATTTGATTTATAGGGTCGGAAATGGCTCCTTCACTGATTAAAATTATATTTTCCTCTGCCAGATTCTTGAAAACGAAATTTTTACTTAATTATTTTTTGGTATTTTTTATGGGACAGTCAAAGTTTAGAAATCGCATAACTTTGTCAAAAATGCATTAATTTTAATTCGGAAACCGGTCCTGCGTTAGTTGTTTGGCGCTTAACAAATCTGCATAATAAATTTAACTTTTTAAGAAATCCAGTTTTTTTTAGATTTTTCACAATTTTAACGATGTAACCCCTTTCATTTTTTCGAAAAAATTGAAAATGTTTGTTTTGCTATCTGAGATGGCCAGAAAGATTCGTCTGTTAATGCTGATCAAGAATATATATGATTTATAGGGTCGGAAATGGCTCCTTCACTGATTAAAATTATATTTTCTTCTGCCAGATTCTTGAAAACGAAATTTATACTTAATAATTTTTTGGGACAGTCAAAGTTTAGAAATCGCATAACTTTGTCAAAAATGCATTAATTTCAATTCGGAAACCGGTCCTGCGTTAGTTGTTTGGCGCTTAACAAATCTGCATAATAAATTTAACTTTTTAAGAAATCCAGTTATTTTTTAGATTTTTCACAATTTTAACGATGTAACCCCTTTCAATTTTTCGAAAAAATTGAAAATGTTTCTTTTGCTATCTGAGATGGCCAGAAAGATTCGTCTGTTAATGCTGATCAAGAATATATTTGATTTATAGGGTCGGAAATGGCTCCTTCACTGATTAAAATTATATTTTCCTCTGCCAGATTCTTGAAAACGAAATTTTTACTTAATTATTTTTTGGTATTTTTTTTGGGACAGTCAAAGTTTAGAAATCGCATAACTTTGTCAAAAATGCATTAATTTTAATTCGGAAACCGGTCCTGCGTTAGTTGTTTGGCGCTTAACAAATCTGCATACTAAATTTAACTTTTTAAGAAATCCAGTTATTTTTTAGATTTTTCACAATTTTAACGATGTAACCCCTTTCATTTTTTCGAAAAAATTGAAAATGTTTCTTTTGCTATCTGAGATGGCCACAAAGATTCGTCTGTTAATGCTGATCAAGAATATATATGATTTATAGGGTCGGAAATGGCTCCTTCACTGATTAAAATTATATTTTCTTCTGCCAGATTCTTGAAAACGAAATTTTTACTTAATAATTTTTTGGGACAGTCAAAGTTTAGAAATCGCATATCTTTGTAAAAAATGCATTAATTTCAATTCGGAAACCGGTCCTGCGTTAGTTGTTTGGCGCTTAACAAATCTGCATACTAAATTTAACTTTTTAAGAAATCCAGTTATTTTTTAGATTTTTCACAATTTTAACGATGTAACCCCTTTCATTTTTTCGAAAAAATTGAAAATGTTTGTTTTGCTATCTGAGATGGCCAGAAAGATTCGTCTGTTAATGCTGATCAAGAATATATATGATTTATAGGGTCGGAAATGGCTCCTTCACTGATTAAAATTATATTTTCTTCTGCCAGATTCTTGAAAACGAAATTTATACTTAATAATTTTTTGGGACAGTCAAAGTTTAGAAATCGCATAACTTTGTCAAAAATGCATTAATTTCAATTCGGAAACCGGTCCTGCGTTAGTTGTTTGGCGCTTAACAAATCTGCATACTAAATTTAACTTTTTAAGAAATCCAGTTATTTTTTAGATTTTTCACAATTTTAACGATGTAACCCCTTTCATTTTTTCGAAAAAATTGAAAATGTTTCTTTTGCTATCTGAGATGGCCAGAAAGATTCGTCTGTTAATGCTGATCAAGAATATATATGATTTATAGGGTCGGAAATGGCTCCTTCACTGATTAAAATTATATTTTCCTCTGCCAGATTCTTGAAAACGAAATTTTTACTTAATTATTTTTTGGTATTTTTTTTGGGACAGTCAAAGTTTAGAAATCGCATAACTTTGTCAAAAATGCATTAATTTCAATTCGGAAACCGGTCCTGCGTTAGTTGTTTGGCGCTTAACAAATCTGCATACTAAATTTAACTTTTTAAGAAATCCAGTTATTTTTTAGATTTTTCACAATTTTAACGATGTAACCCCTTTCATTTTTTCGAAAAAATTGAAAATGTTTCTTTTGCTATCTGAGATGGCCAGAAAGATTCGTCTGTTAATGCTGATCAAGAATATATATGATTTATAGGGTCGGAAATGGCTCCTTCACTGATTAAAATTATATTTTCTTCTGCCAGATTCTTGAAAACGAAATTTATACTTAATAATTTTTTGGGACAGTCAAAGTTTAGAAATCGCATAACTTTGTCAAAAATGCATTAATTTCAATTCGGAAACCGGTCCTGCGTTAGTTGTTTGGCGCTTAACAAATCTGCATACTAAATTTAACTTTTTAAGAAATCCAGTTATTTTTTAGATTTTTCACAATTTTAACGATGTAACCCCTTTCATTTTTTCGAAAAAATTGAAAATGTTTCTTTTGCTATCTGAGATGGCCAGAAAGATTCGTCTGTTAATGCTGATCAAGAATATATATGATTTATAGGGTCGGAAATGGCTCCTTCACTGATTAAAATTATATTTTCTTCTGCCAGATTCTTGAAAACGAAATTTTTACTTAATAATTTTTTGGGACAGTCAAAGTTTAGAAATCGCATAACTTTGTCAAAAATGCATTAATTTTAATTCGGAAACCGGTCCTGCGTTAGTTGTTTGGCGCTTAACAAATCTGCATACTAAATTTAACTTTTTAAGAAATCCAGTTATTTTTTAGATTTTTCACAATTTTAACGATGTAACCCCTTTCATTTTTTCGAAAAAATTGAAAATGTTTGTTTTGCTATCTGAGATGGCCAGAAAGATTCGTCTGTTAATGCTGATCAAGAATATATATGATTTATAGGGTCGGAAATGGCTCCTTCACTGATTAAAATTATATTTTCTTCTGCCAGATTCTTAAAAACGAAATTTTTACTTAATAATTTTTTGGGACAGTCAAAGTTTAGAAATCGCATAACTTTGTCAAAAATGCATTAATTTCAATTCGGAAACCGGTCCTGCGTTAGTTGTTTGGCGCTTAACAAATCTGCATACTAAATTTAACTTTTTAAGAAATCCAGTTATTTTTTAGATTTTTCACAATTTTAACGATGTAACCCCTTTCATTTTTTCGAAAAAATTGAAAATGTTTCTTTTGCTATCTGAGATGGCCAGAAAGATTCGTCTGTTAATGCTGATCAAGAATATATATGATTTATAGGGTCGGAAATGGCTCCTTCACTGATTAAAATTATATTTTCCTCTGCCAGATTCTTGAAAACGAAATTTTTACTTAATTATTTTTTGGTATTTTTTTTGGGACAGTCAAAGTTTAGAAATCGCATAACTTTGTCAAAAATGCATTAATTTCAATTCGGAAACCGGTCCTGCGTTAGTTGTTTGGCGCTTAACAAATCTGCATACTAAATTTAACTTTTTAAGAAATCCAGTTATTTTTTAGATTTTTCACAATTTTAACGATGTAACCCCTTTCATTTTTTCGAAAAAATTGAAAATGTTTGTTTTGCTATCTGAGATGGCCAGAAAGATTCGTCTGTTAATGCTGATCAAGAATATATATGATTTATAGGGTCGGAAATGGCTCCTTCACTGATTAAAATTATATTTCCTTCTGCCAGATTCTTGAAAACGAAATTTATACTTAATAATTTTTTGGGACAGTCAAAGTTTAGAAATCGCATAACTTTGTCAAAAATGCATTAATTTCAATTCGGAAACCGGTCCTGCGTTAGTTGTTTGGCGCTTAACAAATCTGCATACTAAATTTAACTTTTTAAAAAATCCAGTTATTTTTTAGATTTTTCACAATTTTAACGATGTAACCCCTTTCATTTTTTCGAAAAAATTGAAAATGTTTCTTTTGCTATCTGAGATGGCCAGAAAGATTCGTCTGTTAATGCTGATCAAGAATATATATGATTTATAGGGTCGGAAATGGCTCCTTCACTGATTAAAGTTATATTTTCCTCTGCCAGATTCTTGAAAACGAAATTTTTACTTAATTATTTTTTGGTATTTTTTTTGGGACAGTCAAAGTTTAGAAATCGCATAACTTTGTCAAAACTGCATTAATTTCAATTCGGAAACCGGTCCTGCGTTAGTTGTTTGGCGCTTAACAAATCTGCATACTAAATTTAACTTTTTAAGAAATCCAGTTATTTTTTAGATTTTTCACAATTTTAACGATGTAACCCCTTTCATTTTTTCGAAAAAAATTGAAAATGTTTCTTTTGCTATCTGAGATGGCCAGAAAGATTCGTCTGTTAATGCTGATCAAGAATATATATGATTTATAGGGTCGGAAATGGCTCCTTCACTGATTAAAATTATATTTTCTTCTGCCAGATTCTTGAAAACGAAATTTATACTTAATAATTTTTTGGGACAGTCAAAGTTTAGAAATCGCATAACTTTGTCAAAAATGCATTAATTTCAATTCGGAAACCGGTCCTGCGTTAGTTGTTTGGCGCTTAACAAATCTGCATAATAAATTTAACTTTTTAAGAAATCCAGTTATTTTTTAGATTTTTCACAATTTTAACGATGTAACCCCTTTCATTTTTTCGAAAAAATTGAAAATGTTTCTTTTGCTATCTGAGATGGCCAGAAAGATTCGTCTGTTAATGCTGATCAAGAATATATATGATTTATAGGGTCGGAAATGGCTCCTTCACTGATTAAAATTATATTTTCTTCTGCCAGATTCTTGAAAACGAAATTTTTACTTAATAATTTTTTTGGGACAGTCAAAGTTTAGAAATCGCATAACTTTGTCAAAAATGCATTAATTTCAATTCGGAAACCGGTCCTGCGTTAGTTGTTTGGCGCTTAACAAATCTGCATACTAAATTTAACTTTTTAAGAAATCCAGTTATTTTTTAGATTTTTCACAATTTTAACGATGTAACCCCTTTCATTTTTTCGAAAAAATTGAAAATGTTTCTTTTGCTATCTGAGATGGCCAGAAAGATTCGTCTGTTAATGCTGATCAAGAATATATATGATTTATAGGGTCGGAAATGGCTCCTTCACTGATTAAAATTATATTTTCCTCTGCCAGATTCTTGAAAACGAAATTTTTACTTAATTATTTTTTGGTATTTTTTTTTGGACAGTCAAAGTTTAGAAATCGCATAACTTTGTCAAAAATGCATTAATTTCAATTCGGAAACCGGTCCTGCGTTAGTTGTTTGGCGCTTAACAAATCTGCATACTAAATTTAACTTTTTAAGAAATCCAGTTATTTTTTAGATTTTTCACAATTTTAACGATGTAACCCCTTTCATTTTTTCGAAAAAATTGAAAATGTTTCTTTTGCTATCTGAGATGGCCAGAAAGATTCGTCTGTTAATGCTGATCAAGAATATATATGATTTATAGGGTCGGAAATGGCTCCTTCACTGATTAAAATTATATTTTCTTCTGCCAGATTCTTGAAAACGAAATTTTTACTTAATAATTTTTTGGGACAGTCAAAGTTTAGAAATCGCATATCTTTGTAAAAAATGCATTAATTTCAATTCGGAAACCGGTCCTGCGTTAGTTGTTTGGCGCTTAACAAATCTGCATACTAAATTTAACTTTTTAAGAAATCCAGTTATTTTTTAGATTTTTCACAATTTTAACGATGTAACCCCTTTCATTTTTTCGAAAAAATTGAAAATGTTTCTTTTGCTATCTGAGATGGCCAGAAAGATTCGTCTGTTAATGCTGATCAAGAATATATATGATTTATAGGGTCGGAAATGGCTCCTTCACTGATTAAAATTATATTTACCTCTGCCAGATTCTTGAAAACGAAATTTTTACTTAATAATTTTTTGGGACAGTCAAAGTTTAGAAATCGCATAACTTTGTCAAAAATGCATTAATTTCAATTCGGAAACCGGTCCTGCGTTAGTTGTTTGGCGCTTAACAAATCTGCATAATAAATTTAACTTTTTAAGAAATCCAGTTATTTTTTAGATTTTTCACAATTTTAACGATGTAACCCCTTTCATTTTTTCGAAAAAATTGAAAATGTTTCTTTTGCTATCTGAGATGGCCAGAAAGATTCGTCTGTTAATGCTGATCAAGAATATATATGATTTATAGGGTCGGAAATGGCTCCTTCACTGATTAAAATTATATTTTCCTCTGCCAGATTCTTGAAAACGAAATTTTTACTTAATTATTTTTTGGTATTTTTTTTGGGACAGTCAAAGTTTAGAAATCGCATAACTTTGTCAAAAATGCATTAATTTCAATTCGGAAACCGGTCCTGCGTTAGTTGTTTGGCGCTTAACAAATCTGCATACTAAATTTAACTTTTTAAGAAATCCAGTTATTTTTTAGATTTTTCACAATTTTAACGATGTAACCCCTTTCATTTTTTCGAAAAAATTGAAAATGTTTCTTTTGCTATCTGAGATGGCCAGAAAGATTCGTCTGTTAATGCTGATCAAGAATATATATGATTTATAGGGTCGGAAATGGCTCCTTCACTGATTAAAATTAAATTTTCCTCTGCCAGATTCTTGAAAACGAAATTTTTACTTAATAATTTTGTAGTATTTTTTGGGACAGTCAAAGTTTAGAAATCGCATAACTTTGTCAAAAATGCATTAATTTCAATTCGGAAACCGGTCCTGCGTTAGTTGTTTGGCGCTTAACAAATCTGCATAATAAATTTAACTTTTTAAGAAATCCAGTTATTTTTTAGATTTTTCACAATTTTAACGATGTAACCCCTTTCATTTTTTCGAAAAAATTGAAAATGTTTCTTTTGCTATCTGAGATGGCCAGAAAGATTCGTCTGTTAATGCTGATCATGAATATATATGATTTATAGGGTCGGAAATGGCTCCTTCACTGATTAAAATTATATTTTCCTCTGCCAGATTCTTGAAAACGAAATTTTTACTTAATTATTTTGTAGTATTTTTTTTGGGACACTCAAAGTTTAGAAATCGCATAACTTTGTCAAAACTGCATTAATTTCAATTCGGAATCCGATCCTGCGTTAGTTGTTTGGCGCTTAACAAATCTGCATACTAAATTTAACTTTTTAAGAAATCCATTGTTTGGCGCTTAACAAATCTGCATAATAAATTTAACTTTTTAAGAAATCCAGTTATTTTTTAGATTTTTCACAATTTTAACGATGTAACCCCTTTCATTTTTTCGAAAAAATTGAAAATGTTTCTTTTGCTATCTGAGATGGCCAGAAAGATTCGTCTGTTAATGCTGATCATGAATATATATGATTTATAGGGTCGGAAATGGCTCCTTCACTGATTAAAATTATATTTTCTTCTGCCAGATTCTTGAAAACGAAATTTATACTTAATAATTTTTTGGGACAGTCAAAGTTTAGAAATCGCATAACTTTGTCAAAAATGCATTAATTTTAATTCGGAAACCGGTCCTGCGTTAGTTGTTTGGCGCTTAACAAATCTGCATACTAAATTTAACTTTTGAAGAAATCCAGTTATTTTTTAGATTTTTCACAATTTTAACGATGTAACCCCTTTCATTTTTTCGAAAAAATTGAAAATGTTTCTTTTGCTATCTGAGATGGCCAGAAAGATTCGTCTGTTAATGCTGATCAAGAATATATATGATTTATAGGGTCGGAAATGGCTCCTTCACTGATTAAAATTATATTTTCCTCTGCCAGATTCTTGAAAACGAAATTTATACTTAATAATTTTTTGGGACAGTCAAAGTTTAGAAATCGCATAACTTTGTCAAAAATGCATTAATTTCAATTCGGAAACCGGTCCTGCGTTAGTTGTTTGGCGCTTAACAAATCTGCATACTAAATTTAACTTTTGAAGAAATCCAGTTATTTTTTAGATTTTTCACAATTTTAACGATGTAACCCCTTTCATTTTTTCGAAAAAATTGAAAATGTTTCTTTTGCTATCTGAGATGGCCAGAAAGATTCGTCTGTTAATGCTGATCAAGAATATATATGATTTATAGGGTCGGAAATGGCTCCTTCACTGATTAAAATTATATTTTCCTCTGCCAGATTCTTGAAAACGAAATTTTTACTTAATTATTTTTTGGTATTTTTTTTGGGACAGTCAAAGTTTAGAAATCGCATAACTTTGTCAAAAATGCATTAATTTCAATTCGGAAACCGGTCCTGCGTTAGTTGTTTGGCGCTTAACAAATCTGCATACTAAATTTAACTTTTGAAGAAATCCAGTTATTTTTCAGATTTTTCACAATTTTAACGATGTAACCCCTTTCATTTTTTCGAAAAAATTGAAAATGTTTCTTTTGCTATCTGAGATGGCCAGAAAGATTCGTCTGTTAATGCTGATCAAGAATATATATGATTTATAGGGTCGGAAATGGCTCCTTCACTGATTAAAATTATATTTTCCTCTGCCAGATTCTTGAAAACGAAATTTTTACTTAATTATTTTTTGGTATTTTTTTTGGGACAGTCAAAGTTTAGAAATCGCATAACTTTGTCAAAAATGCATTAATTTTAATTCGGAAACCGGTCCTGCGTTAGTTGTTTGGCGCTTAACAAATCTGCATAATAAATTTAACTTTTAAGAAATCCAGTTATTTTTTAGATTTTTCACAATTTTAACGATGTAACCCCTTTCATTTTTTCGAAAAAATTGAAAATGTTTCTTTTGCTATCTGAGATGGCCAGAAAGATTCGTCTGTTAATGCTGATCAAGAATATATATGATTTATAGGGTCGGAAATGGCTCCTTCACTGATTAAAATTAAATTTTCCTCTGCCAGATTGTTGAAAACGAAATTTTTACTTAATTATTTTTTGGTATTTTTTTTGGGACACTCAAAGTTTAGAAATCGCATAACTTTGTCAAAACTGCATTAATTTCAATTCGGAAACCGGTCCTGCGTTAGTTGTTTGGCGCTTAACAAATCTGCATACTAAATTTAACTTTTAAGAAATCCAGTTATTTTTTAGATTTTTCACAATTTTAACGATGTAACCCCTTTCATTTTTTCGAAAAACTTGAAAATGTTTCTTTTGCTATCTGAGATGGCCAGAAAGATTCGTCTGTTAATGCTGATCATGAATATATATGATTTATAGGGTCGGAAATGGCTCCTTCACTGATTAAAATTATATTTTCCTCTGCCAGATTCTTGAAAACGAAATTTTTACTTAATAATTTTTTTTGACAGTCAAAGTTTAGAAATCGCATAACTTTGTCAAAAATGCATTAATTTCAATTCGGAAACCGGTCCTGCGTTAGTTGTTTGGCGCTTAACAAATCTGCATACTAAATTTAACTTATTAAGAAATCCAGTTATTTTTTAGATTTTTCACAATTTTAACGATGTAACCCCTTTCATTTTTTTCGAAAAAGTTGAAAATGTTTCTTTTGCTATCTGAGATGGCCAGAAAGATTCGTCTGTTAATGCTGATCAAGAATATATTTGATTTATAGGGTCGGAAATGGCTCCTTCACTGATTAAAATTATATTTTCCTCTGCCTGATTCTTGAAAACGAAATTTTTACTTAATTATTTTTTGGTATTTTTTTTGGGACAGTCAAAGTTTAGAAATCGCATAACTTTGTCAAAAATGCATTAATTTCAATTCGGAAACCGGTCCTGCGTTAGTTGTTTGGCGCTTAACAAATCTGCATACTAAATTTAACTTTTTAAGAAATCCAGTTATTTTTTAGATTTTTCACAATTTTAACGATGTAACCCCTTTCATTTTTTCGAAAAAATTGAAAATGTTTCTTTTGCTATCTGAGATGGCCAGAAAGATTCGTCTGTTAATGCTGATCAAGAATATATATGATTTATAGGGTCGGAAATGGCTCCTTCACTGATTAAAATTAAATTTTCCTCTGCCAGATTCTTGAAAACGAAATTTTTACTTAATAATTTTGTAGTATTTTTTGGGACAGTCAAAGTTTAGAAATCGCATAACTTTGTCAAAAATTCATTAATTTCAATTCGGAAACCGGTCCTGCGTTAGTTGTTTGGCGCTTAACAAATCTGCATAATAAATTTAACTTTTTAAGAAATCCAGTTATTTTTTAGATTTTTCACAATTTTAACGATGTAACCCCTTTCATTTTTTCGAAAAAATTGAAAATGTTTCTTTTGCTATCTGAGATGGCCAGAAAGATTCGTCTGTTAATGCTGATCATGAATATATATGATTTATAGGGTCGGAAATGGCTCCTTCACTGATTAAAATTATATTTTCCTCTGCCAGATTCTTGAAAACGAAATTTTTACTTAATTATTTTTTGGTATTTTTTTTGGGACACTCAAAGTTTAGAAATCGCATAACTTTGTCAAAACTGCATTAATTTCAATTCGGAAACCGGTCCTGCGTTAGTTGTTTGGCGCTTAACAAATCTGCATACTAAATTTAACTTTTTAAGAAATCCAGTTATTTTTTAGATTTTTCACAATTTTAACGATGTAACCCCTTTCATTTTTTCGAAAAAATTGAAAATGTTTCTTTTGCTATCTGAGATGGCCAGAAAGATTCGTCTGTTAATGCTGATCATGAATATATATGATTTATAGGGTCGGAAATGGCTCCTTCACTGATTAAAATTATATTTTCCTCTGCCAGATTCTTGAAAACGAAATTTTTACTTAATAATTTTGTAGTATTTTTTGGGACAGTCAAAGTTTAGAAATCGCATAACTTTGTCAAAAATTCATTAATTTCAATTCGGAAACCGGTCCTGCGTTAGTTGTTTGGCGCTTAACAAATCTGCATACTAAATTTAACTTTTTAAGAAATCCAGTTATTTTTTAGATTTTTCACAATTTTAACGATGTAACCCCTTTCATTTTTTCGAAAAAATTGAAAATGTTTCTTTTGCTATCTGAGATGGCCAGAAAGATTCGTCTGTTAATGCTGATCATGAATATATATGATTTATAGGGTCGGAAATGGCTCCTTCACTGATTAAAATTATATTTTCCTCTGCCAGATTCTTGAAAACGAAATTTTTACTTAATTATTTTTTGGTATTTTTTTTGGGACACTCAAAGTTTAGAAATCGCATAACTTTGTCAAAACTGCATTAATTTCAATTCGGAAACCGGTCCTGCGTTAGTTGTTTGGCGCTTAACAAATCTGCATACTAAATTTAACTTTTTAAGAAATCCAGTTATTTTTTAGATTTTTCACAATTTTAACGATGTAACCCCTTTCATTTTTTCGAAAAAATTGAAAATGTTTCTTTTGCTATCTGAGATGGCCAGAAAGATTCGTCTGTTAATGCTGATCAAGAATATATATGATTTATAGGGTCGGAAATGGCTCCTTCACTGATTAAAATTATATTTTCCTCTGCCAGATTCTTGAAAACGAAATTTTTACTTAATTATTTTTTGGTATTTTTTTTGGGACAGTCAAAGTTTAGAAATCGCATAACTTTGTCAAAAATGCATTAATTTCAATTCGGAAACCGGTCCTGCGTTAGTTGTTTGGCGCTTAACAAATCTGCATACTAAATTTAACTTTTTAAGAAATCCAGTTATTTTTTAGATTTTTCACAATTTTAACGATGTAACCCCTTTCATTTTTTCGAAAAAATTGAAAATGTTTCTTTTGCTATCTGAGATGGCCAGAAAGATTCGTCTGTTAATGCTGATCAAGAATATATATGATTTATAGGGTCGGAAATGGCTCCTTCACTGATTAAAATTATATTTTCCTCTGCCAGATTCTTGAAAACGAAATTTTTACTTAATAATTTTGTAGTATTTTTTGGGACAGTCAAAGTTTAGAAATCGCATAACTTTGTCAAAAATGCATTAATTTCAATTCGGAAACCGGTCCTGCGTTAGTTGTTTGGCGCTTAACAAATCTGCATACTAAATTTAACTTTTTAAGAAATCCAGTTATTTTTTAGATTTTTCACAATTTTAACGATGTAACCCCTTTCATTTTTTCGAAAAAATTGAAAATGTTTCTTTTGCTATCTGAGATGGCCAGAAAGATTCGTCTGTTAATGCTGATCATGAATATATATGATTTATAGGGTCGGAAATGGCTCCTTCACTGATTAAAATTATATTTTCCTCTGCCAGATTCTTGAAAA